>NC_084567.2:6270000-6417500 GCF_033978685.3 Nerophis lumbriciformis | reverse complement strand
AAATACAAGTAGTATATATGTACACTAGATGACAGTAATACTACATTAGACGGACGCTGTCAAAAATCACAGTCATTTTCATGATCTGTTTCCATTCATTGCAATTGTACAGAAAGTGGATCAAATGTCTTGCCACTTGAATGTAAAAGAAAACATCCTACCCTTCTTCACTGTCGACTTCTTACGAATAGATTTTATATCATTGATATATTTCCATATATATTTGTCCTCCATTGCTAGTTTGTAATATCCTAATGTCCATCGAAACAGATATTTACTATTTTCTATATTTCTAGCTTCACTTGTCCGAGTCTAAGCCAAGTCATGTAAACATTGATCCATCATTCTGGCAAGGCACTACATGAATGGCCATGAAACACTACACACACATACAGTACATAGAAGAAAATGTGTAAAGTGTCATTGTGTCTTGCAGACGTCCAGCAGCTGATTTGTCATCCAGAAGAAGTTTCCCCTCAGTTAGGGGGGAGCTCCACTTTGAAGCAGGAGACTCCACAACCACCCTGCATTAAAAAGGAAGAGGAGGAACTCTGCATCACTCAGGAGGGAGAGTGTCTTCTAGGACCACAGGAAGCTGGTCCCACCAGGTTCCCACTGACTATTGTCTCTGTGACGACTGAAGATGATGAAGAGAAACCACAACCAGACAACTTCTTAGCTCCACTATCAGATAGTGAGGCTGAAGACGAGGTTGAAGTAACTTTGAGCAGCGATGCAGACTGTGAAGGTGATATGAGGACTCACACTGACAACAAACACTCTCAATGCTCTACAAAGAAGAGAGGTAAATCATGTTTTAAACTAATGAATTAATTGTGTTATTAATTGTGATTTAAATATACAGCAAAATAATTTGTTTATTAATTTAGCCATATTCCTCCAGCCCTAGCCTTAGTATTCACAAGCATTTCACGATACAAGATGTATCATGATACCTGGTCACAATATAATACTCTAGTATGTCGCGATATTCTACAAATTTCACTTAAAGGGGAACATTATCACCAGACCTATGTAAGCGTCAATATATACCTTGATGTTGCAGAAAAAAGACCATATATTTTTTTAACCGATTTCCGAACTCTAAATGGGTGAATTTTGGCGAATTAAACGCCTTTCTATTATTCGCCATTTTCTCAAATACAGAGTCAAATCAGCTCTGTTATTTTCCGTTTTTTCGACTGTTTTCCGTACCTTGGAGACATCATGCCTCGTCGGTGTGTTGTCGGAGGGTGTAACAACACGAACAGGGACGGATTCAAGTTGCACCAGTGGCCCAAAGATGCGAAAGTGGCAAGAAATTGGACGTTTGTTCCGCACACTTTACCGACGAAAGCTATGCTACGACAGAGATGGCAAGAATGTGTGGATATCCTGCGACACTCAAAGCAGATGCATTTCCAACGATAAAGTCATAGAAATCTGCCGCCAGACCCCCATTGAATCTGCCGGAGTGTGTGAGCAATTCAGGGACAAAGGACCTCGGTAGCACGGCAAGCAATGGCGGCAGTTTGTTCCCGCAGACGAGCGAGCTAAACCCCCTGGATGTCTTGGCTCACACCGTCAAGAGAAGATTATCGACCCTAGCTTCCCTGGCCTGCTGACATGAGGGTATGTCTACAGAATATATTAATTGATGAAAATTGGGCTGTCTGCACTCTCAAAGTGCATGTTGTTGCCAAATGTATTTCATATGCTGTAAACCTAGTTCATAGTTGTTAGTTTCCTTTAATGCCAAACAAACACATACCAATCGTTGGTTAGAAGGCGATGGCCGAATTCGTCCTCGCTTTCTCCCGTGTCGCTGGCTGTCGTGTCGTTTTCTTCGGTTTCGCTTGCATACGGTTCAAACCGATATGGCTCAATAGCTTCAGTTTCTTCTTCAATTTCGTTTCCGCTACCTGCCTCCACACTACAACCATCCGTTTCAATACATGCGTAATCTGTTGAATCGCTTAAGCTGCTGAAATCCGAGTCTGAATCCGAGCTAATGTCGCTATAGCTTGCTGTTCTATGCGCCATGTTTGTTTGTGTTGGCATCACTATGTGGCGTCACAGGAAAATGGACGGGTGTTTATAACGATGGTTAAAATCAGGCACTTTGAAGCTTTTTTTAGGGATATTGCGTGATGGGTAACATTTTGAAAAAAACTTCGAAAAATAAAATAAGCCACTGGGAACTGATTTTTAATGGTTTTAACCCTTCTGAAATTGTGATAATGTTCCCCTTTAAAAATGTAAAATACAAGTACTATATGTGTACACTAGATCACCGGTCTGTGACACATTTGCTACCGGCCGCAGAGAAACATGAAATAATTTATAAACAACTGCAATAACTTTCGCCTGTCCCACTAGACACACCAATAGACTTAGACAAATTGTATTGATCCACAAGGGAAATTGTTCCACACAGTAGCTCAGTTACCATCCATCCATCCATTTTCTACCGCTTGTCCCTTTTTGGGAACGCGGGGGTGCTGGAGCCTATCTCAGCTGCATTCGGGCAGAAGGCGGAGTACACCCTGGACAAGTCGCCACCTCATCATAGCTCAGTTACAAAGGATGGAAAGGATAATGCAGGTATAAAGTACACTAAAAATGTACAATTGTAGCAATATAAAATATTACATATTATATACACTGATTAGGGCTGCAACAACTAATCGATTAAAATCGATTATAAAAATAGTTGGCGATTAATTTAGTCATCTATTCGTTGGATCTATGCTATGCGCATGCGCAGAGGCTACTTTTATTTGTTTATTTTTTTTATAAACCTTTATTTATAAACTGCAACATTTACAAACAGCTGAGAAACAATAATCAAAATAAGTATGGTGCCAGTATGCTGTTTTGTTTTTCAATAAAATACTGGAAAGGGTAGAAATTTAATTTGTCTCTTTTATCCGATCATTAATCGATTAATCGAAGTAATAATCGACAGATTAATCGATTATCAAATTAGTTGTTAGTTGCAGCCCTTATACTGATATATTAATATATTATATTATATTTTTATATAATTTATACAATATATAACAAATCCCAATTACCATGTACAACCAAGCTGCAATAAAAAAATAAAAAATAAAAGCTTGTTTATCGATGTACCGGCACAATAAAACTCCTCATGGGAAGTCGCCATTTGTTATGTGTTATATTTTTGTGACATGATACAATGCACATTAATGAACAAACACAATATAAATGTTAGAGATTGTAGCCAAAGGCTGATTTCCATCTGCATATCATTGCAAAGAAACAAGCCTAGTCTGATTCAGCGTTATAGTGAGTTGTATTTTCCATGCACTTATTTTTGCTGTATTTATCTGGCACAAGTGGAAAGGCGGTCCCTGAAAATAATGTCTACATTAAACAAAAAAGGTTGGGGACAACTGCACGAGATGACAGTAATAATTTATTGGACAAACTGTGTCAAAAAAGTAAGTAATTTTGATCAATTTAAATTAATTGCAATTGTACAGAAAGTGGATCAAATTTCTTGCCACTTGAATGTAAAAAAAAAAAAATCCTAATCTTCTTCACTGGCGACTTCTGAAAAATAGAATTCATATCGATAAAATACTGTCACGTCATACGTCAAATACGTATACGCCCTCTCCCAGCAGAGAGGTAGCAGCATGGCTAACGTTAGCTGTGATGCTAGCGCAGCCGTGCAAGTGAAGGAAGAATTAATCCCCCCCAAAAACAGCAGGGGGTCCACCGTCTGGCGGTGGTTTGGCTTCAAGTGGGAATATGTCGAACAGACAACCGTAATTTGTCAAGTGTGAGGTAAAAGCGTTGCTATAAAAAGTAGCATTACTGCTAATATGTAGCATCATTTGGAAAAGTCACCCGCTAGAGAATGAAGAGTGCTTGCTCCGCATGTCAACATCTCCGTTCAGTGCCACACGCCCACACCATCAAAATGCCGAGGCAAACATTTCCAGATCAACACCGTATGAAAAAAATAGTGATTTTTTTTTGTTTTGATTTCCTTCTCTGCATGAAAGTATAAAAGTAGCATATATTAATGCAGTATGAAAAATAATGTTTTAATGTAGACACATAGAATCATCATACTGCTGTGATTATATGCATCAAGTGTTCAATCAAGGCTAAGGCAAAATATCCAGATATATATCGTGTATCGCGATATGGCCTTAAAATATCGCGATATTAAAAAAAGGCCATATCGCCCAGCCCTACTTTATTGTCATTGCACAAGTACAACGAAACTATGTTTTCAGCACAGACCCGTTCAAGATTAGACAAACAAACAGTGTACAGGGTTACAGAACAGGAATGCTGATGGGTCGCCAAAGGCGCCCCGTAGAAGATAAGAAAAAGGTAAAACGCTGAGGAAGAAGATGAGTAAAAAAAAATACAATTGAGACTGGGCTCCTAAGGGGGCCTAGTCTGGAGTGGGAAAAAACCTCCATGCCATGCACATATAAACATGTTACATTTAATTACGACAACTCGCAACAGAGGGGCGGGCAGTTGGGGCCCTGGAGGGCGACTGCTGTTATGAAGCGCTGCCAGCCATCCATCACCCCGAGGGGAAACAAGCGATGGTGAAGGGCGTGGGGTGGGGGAGGGTGTGTGTGTGTGTGTGTGTATATGCCCATTGTCTTGGGTGTGATGATGTAATGTTCATAGGCTGGGGCCGTTCTGCATGCAAGCAAAAGTTCGACTCCAGGTGTCGTTGAGGAGGGAGGGAGGTCAAAAGCGTCCATCATCGAGGTGTCCTCTGGGGATGTTTTCAGAACAGCCTGCTCCTGTTGTTGCAGCGTCAAGGCCATTCGAGGGAGTCAAATCGTAATATATTTCCATATTGATTTTTTCCCCCCACTGCTAGTTTGTAATAATATCCTAATGTCCATCAAAACAGATATTTTCAATGTTTGTTACTCTAGCTTCACATGTGCCAAGTCATGTAAACATTGCTCCATCATTCTGGCAAGGCACTAAAATGAATGGCCATGAAACACTACACACACATACAGTACATAGAATAAGTGTGTAGAAAGTTCAAAAAGAAACATCTCATGGACCATGTCTGAACTTAAGTTTGTATTTGTGTCCTGTAGACATCCAGCTGCTGATTCGGCATTCAGAAGAACTTTGCCCTCAGTCGGCAAAAGGTAGCTCCACTTTGAAGCAGGAGACTCCACAACCACCCCACATAAAAAAGGAAGAGGAGGAACTTTGGATCACTCAGGAGGGAGAGTGTCTTCTAGGACGAGAGGAAGCTGATTACACCAAGTTGCCTCTGACTGTTGTCTCTGTGAAGACTGAAGATGATGAAGAGCAACCACAAGTAGACAACCTCTTAGCTCCACTATCAGATAGTGAGGTTGAAGACAAGGTTGAAGAACCTTTGAGCAGCAATACAGGCTGTGAAGGTGATATGAGGACTCACACCGACAAACACTTCGATCGCTCTAAAAAGAAGAGAGTTAAAACATGTTTGAGTTGCTCAGTTTGTGCTAAAAACTTTAAAAGAAAGAGCCTTTTAGCTGAGCACATGAGAACACACACAGGAGAAAAACCATTTCAATGTTCAGTGTGCGGTATAACCTTTTCCCAAAAGAGCAGTTTGACTCAACATATGAGAATGCACACAGGAGAAAAACCATTTCATTGCTCAGTTTGTGGCGAAAGCTTTCCTCGAAACAGCTATTTGACTTCACACATGAGAACACACACAGGGGAGAAATCGTTTAATTGTTCGATTTGTCTAAAAAGTTTTACTACAAAGAACAGTTTGACTCAACACATGAGAATACACGCAGGAGAATATCCATTCAATTGTACAGTTTGTGGGAAAAGCTTTTTTGTAAAAGGCAATTTGACTCAACACATGAAAACACATACAGGAATAAAACCATTTGTTTGTTCGGTTTGCGGTAACAGCTTTGTTTACAGACAAAGTTTTACTCGACACATAATGACCCACACGGCAGACAAACGATTTAGTTGTTCAGTGTGCTGTAAAAGGTTCCATCAGAATTCTGACGCAGTCAGACACGCAAGAACACACAAGGTAGAATAACCAAGCAGCTGTTCAGTTTGTGGTATGTTGCTCATCCAGTCCACTTTATTTATATAGCACATTTAAACAACAAAAATGTTTCCAAAGTGCTGCACAACAATATTAAAAACAATATTCAAATAGTATCCTTAGCTCCACCAATGTCTGAATAAAAACAAAAAATAAATAAATATAGAACCAATGTAAAACCCGAGGGTCCCTGGTTCAATCCCCACCTAGTACCAACCTCGTCATGTCCGTTGTGTCCTGAGCAAGACACTTCACCCTTGCTCCTGATGGGTGCTGGTTAGCGCCTTGCATGGCAGCTCCCTCCATCAGTGTGTGAATGTGTGTGTGAATGGGTAAATGTGGAAGTAGTGTCAAAGCGCTTTGAGTACCTTGAAGGTAGAAAAGCGCTATACAAGTACAACCCATTTATCATTTATTATTTTATTTAAAAACAATATAAAAATAAATACGATTAAAAGCGATTTTAAAGGGGAAAACCAATTAAAACAGTGAATAGAAATCAAAATTTATAAAAAAACACAGAGGACAACAGAGGACCACACAATTCACGTAGTGTTAAAAACCAAATAATAAAAGTGTGTCTTAAGACGAGACTTAAAACACTCCATTGTGGGAGCAGTTGGAACATGGAGGGGCAGAGTGTTCCAGAGCTTAGGGCCGACCACAGAGAAGGCCCTGTCTCCCCTGGATTTAAGTCTGGTCTTGGGCACCACGAGCTGGAGCTGGCTCTCGGACCTCATATGTGGCCACATCCACTAAAACCCAGGACCTCTTGGAAATAAATTTGCTGCTTCTTTCACAAATATCAGAGGTATTCGGACAAATCGGGATTATATAGAGCATAATTTTATATCCTCATGACCCCATGTCTTCTGCGTATCTGAAACTTTTCATGAATAGTAAGATAGATGATGCTTGTAGTGCTTGGTTACTCCTTCAGATGACTCCAGCTGTGGAGGAATCGTAGTCTTCTTCAGTGATGTCAGAATGTCTGACTTTGAACACCAACAACATGAATCAGTGTGCCTGAAACTACACCTCCCAGGTCGCCTGGGGCCTCATGTTTTAAAACGTCTGAGGATTCCCTACCTACAAATGACGCGTGCTCAAATCCACAAAACGTACACCCAAAAACAATTGGATATATTAAAGTGTGCAGACGCATTAATATACCATCATCAATCAACGTTGAATTAAGCACACATGTTGGAGTAGCTCGCAGCTCCCTGTCCATGCCCCCATTTAAATGCACAAATCATTTAAATGAGCCATGTGCCTGACATCTCCCACTCCACACTGTCACAAAACACAAACATAATGAGCAAGATTAAGAATTTCAGTTCCGTTTCAGTTTATTTGGAACATGCATACGATACAATGTAATGCATCACATATCACAGCTTCGTTCCCACAGTGTTCGATTCAAGAACTCCTTCATTCCGCACTCCATCCAGCTGTATAATCACTCGCCATACAGCAATAGATTCTGTCTATTACCTGACACCTGACATGTTAGCTACATCTCTTTGTTTTTATGTCTATTTTCTATTTTCTGCTGAATTTACTCTATATTTTATGCTGCAGCTCTCACATATACTGTAATATTGTACATGGTCATTGTTATATATTGTATATATGATATAGACATAATATGATATAATATGTCAGTTTATATAATATACTGTACATATACTATGTAAATATTACGTACAAAAGTTATATTTTATATCGCTATATTTTGTCTATTTATACCTACATTGTCCTTTCCATCCTTACACTTTCCATCATTGTAACTGAGCTACTGTGTGGAACAATTTCCCTTGTGGATCATTAAAGTTTGTCTAAGTCTAAGTCTAATTTCCAGTTGGTTCATTACAGCATGTACGAAAAGGAGTAGGAAAAAGCAGAGCTTAATTAATCCCACCCCTTTTCATACCATAGCAATTTTATCCCATTTCCTTTCCTCTAACACAGACCTGGGCATACTGCGGCCCGCGGGCCACATCCGGCCCTTTGTGCGTCCATGTCCGGCCCGCGTGAGGGCAATCATAAATTACAAAATAAATTTTAAAAAGTATCTATGTCGAGTGTGCAATACAACGGTGCTGCTTTTGTTTTGAAAAGCGTTATTTGTATTACTTCCGTGTGGACGTATGCGCGTGCGTGATTGTGAGTAAATGTGAACAGCTGCAATCACAAATTACAAAATAAAGTTTAAAATACGTACATCTATGTCGTGCGCGCAATACAACTGTGCTGCTTTTATTTTGAAAAGTGTTATTTATGGGCGTATGTCCGGGTGTAACCTGTGAGTGAAGGTGCACAGCGACAAGTGATGCCCGGTTTACACCCGAGACGCTAAAAAGAGAAAAGTTGATGACGAATGGCGTGTTTTCAACAAGACATGGACTGCCAAGGAACGTTCCAACTAAGGTGCGCGCCTGCGCAATTGCACACTGCTCAAGCGTCCTCTGCGCACAGCAAATATATGCCGCGCATCAAATCAAACCCATCTGAATTCTAAACAAAATAAACACATAATTTATTGTGTGTAATTTTGCAATGCAACTCTGAGTGACAGTGACATCAAGCGGCCCTAACGGTGTTCCTCAACACCGTTCAATTATTGTAACGTCTATCGAGCTTCGAGCACAGGAATTATATCGACCACTTTATTGAGCAAAACGTTATATTCGGCCATAACCACACCAAAAACATGAGTAAAACACTTCTATCTTGAAAAACTAGTCATTTTCTGCCGTACAAACCAGGCCAAAAGCAACTTGTCATCTGTCACCAACACGCAGCACTAAGCCACTGGTGCGTTTAAGGCCACACAAAAAGTCGGACAACTCAAACACCACACAAAGTTACACTATGACTCCTCAGTCATACGTGTGTTTATTTTACTGTCATTTATTATTAATGTTAATTTATTGATATTAATCATGCATACTTGCCAACCTTGAGACCTCCGATTTCGGGAGGTGGAGGGTGGGGGCGTGGTCGGGGGTGGGGCGGGGCGGGGCGTAGTTGGGGGCGTGGTTAAGAGGGGAGGAGTATATTGACAGCTAGAATTCACCAAGTCAAGTATTTCATACATATTATATATATATATATATATATATATATATATATAGAGAGAGAGAGAGAGAAAGAGAGAGAGAGAGATCTACATCCTGAAAATATGCAAACAAAACTGTGTTTAGATAATTGATACTTCAAACTTGCATAAATAAATATTAAGGAATATAACATAACTTGGCTTCTGAGAGTTTCAAAATGTAATGAATAAAATGCTAAAGTTGTTGATAAACAAGCAATTATTTTAATAATTAAATATGGTCATTTTAAATGAATTATTATGATAATTTAAAATCAATTATTTCAAAAGTTTATTTTAATGTATAATTCTATGGCTGGATGTAATAAGGAGTCACGAAAAAATACAAATAAAAATACGAATAATTTTGATGTTTTTAGCAAAATATAGTAAAAATGTATTTAGTTTTTTTTTTTTTTTAATTAATAAATATATTTATTTTTAGGTAAAATAAACATAATAATACAATTTATCTCTAGTCTGGATGATTTAGTTCTTGTCACCCTGTTGTCCTCCCGTCATGAAAAAAGGCTGTCCTCACTCAGGTCCGCATGGAGCTGGAGCGTGGCTTCCAGCTCCGGCTGAAAATCGGGAGATTTTCGGGAGAATATTTGTCCCGGGAGGTTTTCGGGAAAGGCGCTGAATTTCGGGAGTCTCCCGGAAATTTCGGGAGGGTTGGCAAGTATGATCATGGAATGCTGTTACTAGAGAAAGTTACAGGAATGCACACTTCATCCTATGCTTACGTTTCATTGTGCAACATGAGGATGTTTAAGGGCAACTAAATGTGATCTCTGAAAGGGGTACAAATGATTTCCAAAGCAGTGCTTTTGGTATAAAGTTAAGTTAGGTTAAATGAAAGTATTATTATTATTATTATTATTATTATTATTTATCTTACAGTATATATCAAAAATAATATTGAGCAAAATTTAATTGAAATATTGTCGATGTGGCTCTCCAGCAGTGCTCGGGTTGCTCATGCGGCCCCTGGTGAAAATGAATTGCCCACCCCTGCTCTAGCAGAACAGTGAATACATACATAGTATACCATAGTAAGTAAACAAATATTAAATACATAATCATTATCTAAAAAAAAAAGATGTTCATCATAATTATTGTTCTGTGTACTGGATCACATTGGTGCTTTGTTTGGTTTCTTTGGTTAATCCATTCCATCATTTAATTCCACATGCGGATATGCTAAAGGTTTTAAATGTTGTGCGCGCACACATGTTTTAAATTAGATTTTCCTCTAAGGTTATATTTCTCCTCTTTTGTTGAGAAGAATTGTCGGCTAGCAGGTTATAGTTTGCTTTGCACATCATTTTAGCTGTTTGTGTCAGAGTTTGTTGGTGACGAACCCCAAGATGCAGAGATGGCGGCAGGCTTGGTACAAGAAAACATGATTTAATTTAACACTATGGCAAAAAAACAAACAAAAGGGTACAAACAAAAGGCGCGCACAAGGCGGAGAACAAACTTGGCTAAGAACTAAAATAGCACAAAAGCTAACTGTCGACAAGAAACAAAAACACTTACTGTGACACGAAGGAACTATGACATGAGCAGAGTGACCAAAAGTAGACAGAGCTACACCGACAAGGAGTGATGGGTCCGGCAACACCGATGCATCGGCGCATGCGTCGAGCTCATAGAGCAAAACCCTGTGTCGGTGCGCGTACCGCTTTTAGAAAGTCACGTGACCGATCATGAGCTGTTTTGGTCACGTGACCGATACGCGAACTGTGTCGCACTGACGCCTCCTCTGTGCCCTGTGAGCGTGTCTTTTCTACAGCCGGAGAAATAATAACTAAGAAGAGAAATCGCCTAAAATGTAATACGTCGGAAAAACTTTTATTTTTTTATAAAAATGTGTAAAAAAATAAAATAAAAAAAATTCCCAGTCCACAATCATCCACAACACGTTCTCTTAGATTTCCATGTTATGATACATGTTCACATTATTTATTGACTGTATCTAAAAAAGATACAAAAATATTTTTATTTAAATGAAGATATGAAATAATCCTAAATGAAATACAATGACTTGGTTTATATTATTGTATATACTAGGGCAGGGGTCACCAACGCGGTGCCCGCGGTCACCGGATAGCCCGTAAGGACCAGATCAGTCGCCCGCTGGCCTGTTCTAAAAATAGCTCAAAGAGCAGCACTTACCAGTGAGCTGCCTCTATTTTTTAAATTTTATTTATTTACTAGCAAGCTGGTCTCGCTTTGCTCGACATTTTTAATTCTAAAAGAGAAAAAACTCAAATAGAATTTGAAAATCCAAGAAAATATTTTAAAGACTTGGTTTTCACTTGGAATAAGCGGTAGAAAATGGATGGATGGATGGGTCTTCACTTGTTTAAATAAATTCATTTATTTTTTACTTTGCTTCTTATTACTTTTAGAAATACAATTTTAGAGAAAAAATACAACCTTAAAAATGATTTTAGGATTTTTAAACAAATATACCTTTTTACCTTTTAAATTTCTTCCTCTTCTTTCCTGACAATTTAAATCAATGTTCAAGTAAATTTTTTTTTTTTTTTTATTGTAAAGAATAATAAATATTTTAGCTTCTGTTTTTTTGACGAAGAATATTTGTGAAATATTTCTTCAAACTTACTATGATTAAAATTCAAAAAAATTATTCTGGCAAATCTAGAAAATCTGTAGAATCAAATTTAAATCTTATTTCAAAGTATTTTGAATTTCTTTTAAAATTTTTGTTCTGGAAAATCTAGAAGAAATACTGATTTGTCTTTGTTAGAAATATAGTTTGGTCCAATTTGTTAAATATTCTAACAAAGTGCAGATTGGATTTTAACCAATTTAAAACATGTCATCAACATTTTAAAATGTATCCTAATGATGTTCCATAAATTCTTTTTTTAATGTTTTCAAAAAGATTCAAATAAGCTAGTTTTTCTCGGTTGAATTTTGAATTTTAAAGAGTCGAAATTGAAGATAAACTATGTTTCAAAATTTTATTTTAAATGTTTTCGCGTTTTCTCCTCTTTTAAACCGTTCAAGTGTTTTTTTCATCATTTATTCCCTACAAAAAACCTTCCGTAAAAGGAAAAAAAAATCTATGACGGAATGACAGACAGAAATACCCATTTTTTTATATATATAAATTTATTTAGCTATTCTTGTTTAAATCACACTTACGTGTAACTTACAAATGTCAATATATTTATTTATTTATTTAAGTGTGTATCAAACTGGTAGCCCTTCGCATTTATCAGTACCCAAGAAGTAGTTTTTGGTTTCAAAAAGGTTGGTGACCCCTGTACTAGGGCATAAAATCAGTGTCAGTTGAGTCGGTCCATAGGTTGCCTGTAGGGATTTTTAATGTCCAGCAGATGTCAGTATTTAGTGACACAGTATCGACACAGTATCAATACAGTTTTGCAATGTGTCGAAACGCTTCATGACGCCGACACCAGCAGATGACATGGCACCCCAAACCATCACTGATGGTGGAAACTTTACACTAGACTTCAGGCAACGTGGATCCTGTGCCTCTCCTGTCTTCCTCCAGACTCTGGGACCTCGATTTCCAAAGGAAATGCAAAATTTGCATGGTTGGGTGATGGTTTGGGGTGCCATGTCATCTGCTGGTGTCGGTCCACTCTGTTTCCTGAGATCCAGGGTCAACGCAGCCGTCTACCAGCAAGTTTTAGAGCACTTCATGCTTCCTGCTGCTGACCTGCTCTATGGAGATGGAGATTTCAAGTTCCAACAGGACTTGGCGCCTGCACACAGCGCAAAATCTACCCGTGCCTGGTTTACGGACCATGGTATTTCTGTTCTAAATTGGCCCGCCAACTCCCCTGACCTTAGCCCCATAGAAAATCTGTGGGGTATTGTGAAAAGGAAGATGCAGAATGCCAGACCCAAAAACGCAGAAGAGTTGAAGGCCACTATCAGAGCAACCTGGGCTCTCATAACACCTGAGCAGTGCCAGAAACTCATCGACTCCATGCCACGCCGCATTAACGCAGTAATTGAGGCAAAAGGAGCTCCAACCAAGTATTGAGTATTGTACATGCTCATATTTTTCATTTTCATACTTTTCAGTTGGCCAACATTTCTAAAAATCCCTTTTTTGTATTAGCCTTAAGTAATATTCTAATTTTGTGACACACGGAATTTTGGATTTTCATTTGTTGCCACTTCAAATCATCAAAATTAAATGAAATAAACATTTGAATGCATCAGTCTGTGTGCAATGAATAAATATAATGTACAAGTTACACCTTTTGAATGCAATTACTGAAATAAATCAAGTTTTTCAAAATATTCTAATTTACTGGCTTTTACCTGTATATATATATATATATATATATATATATATATATATATATATATATATATATATATATATATATATATGTATATATATATATATATATATTTTTTTTTTTTTTATTATTATTTTTTTTTTTTTAACAATGTACATACAAACATATTGTCAATGTACATAAAAACCAAGGCACTTTCAACAAATCTCAACAATTTCAAACATCCATCAGGTTGGACAAATAGTGTCTTTCGCAAAACATGTAAAGTAAGGAAAACTAAAGCAAATACAAATTGAATATGAAAATAATATTAACACCTCTAAAGGCTTAGTGGCCACTAGTGTGGACAGCACCTTTTAGCTCTTATTTCCAAAATTGTGTACACTACTGAATTGGGGTCTCATGGCCGCTTATGTGGACACTTATACTGCCATCTGGTGGTGTCAGAAGAGTATAACATACAATGGAATTTGGAGGGGAAAAAAAGTGTAAATGTAAGAATTAGCATGTCACTAAACATGAAATACACATTTGTGTACTTATGGACTAAGTACATCATATCAAAAGATGATTCTTAGTTTTTATTCTAATTAGGGTCAAATAAGCCCAAAAAGCAAAGACAAATAAAAGAAGCATGTAAACAAACAGCTTGGGCCTTAAGAGGTTAAATAATACAAAAATAGGATAAGATACAAAAAATCAAACAGACAAAAAAGACTAATCTAAATCACTTTAAATTTCTGCAATAACGAAATCAATTCAAAGGCTTTTGTATTTTTAATCATTTTCCAAGATTTAATTGATAATTAGAAATTATTAAGCCAATTAGAAAATGTAGGTTTTATTTTCATAAATTCACCCTTGCTCCTAATGGGTGTTGGTTATAGCGCCTTGCATGGCAGCTCCTGCCATCAGTGTGTGAATGTGTGTGTGAATGGGTGAATGTGGAAATACTGTCAAAGCGCTTTGAGTACCTTGAAGGTAGAAAAGCGCTATACAAGTACAACCCATTTATCATTTATTTATAAATTGACATTTGCGTAGATTTTTTTTTTGCTTGGAGCATAATAACGTTGACAAACATTTGTATGCTTCCATCATTTATAAATATGCCAAATTTGATCTTTTCCATAGTTAAAGGGGACTTTTTTGCAGGAAGATTTAAGCCTCTATTGTACTCAGTTTGCATGCTTTACTACAGCCATCTTGTATGGAATATGTTTTGTACTGTGCAATCTACTAATACAAGTTTCAATCAATCAATCAATCAATTTTAGCTTCAAATCACTTCATATTCTCTACTGCTCGCTAGTGTTACCATATCTGAGTTATTGTGCAGAAATGTGGGGAAATAACTACAAATGTGCACTACATTCGCTAGCCGTGTTACAAAAAAGATCAGTTAGAATAATACATAATGTTGGATACAGAGAACATATAAACCCTTTATTTATTGAGTCAAAAATATTAAAGTTCGGTGATTTGGTAAAATTGCAAACAGCTAAAATTATGTACAAAGCAAACTACAACCTGCTACCAAAGAATGTACAACAATTCTTCTCAACTAAAGAGGAGAAATATAACCTTAGAGGAAAAAAATAATTTAAAACATTTATATGCACGTACAACATTTAGAACCTTTAGCATATCAGTATGTGGAATTCAATGATGGAATGGATTAAGTAAAGAAGTTAAACATTGTACTCATATGATCCAGTTTAAGAGGTTGTTCAAAATAATAGTGCTCACAAAGTACAAAGAAGAAGAATTATGAGAAATACTTTAAACCTTATTGAAAATAAGATATTCTTCATCTCAGTATGTCAATAATGACTGAATTAATTAACTAATGATCTACTGCTAACGATGGATTCTGATGCGTCATCTATGTTGCTGCTTCTTAATCTTAGCGCTGCTTTCGATACGTCGATCATAATATTTTATTAGAGCGTATCAAAACACGTATTGGTATGTCAGACTTAGCCTTGTCTTGGTTTAACTCTTATCTTACTGACAGGATGCAGTGCGTCTCCCATAATAATGTGACCTCGGACTATGTTAAGGTAACGTGCGGAGTTCCTCAGGGTTCGGTTCTTGGCCCTACACTCTTTAGTATTTACATGCTGTCGCTAGGCGACATCATACGCAAATACGGTGTTAGCTTTCATGGTTATGCTGATGACACCCAACTCTACATGCCCCTAAAGCTGACCAACACGCCAGATTGTAGTCAGCTGGAGGCGTGTCTTAATGAAATTAAACAATGGATGTCCGCTAACTTCTTGCAACTCAACGCCAAGAAAACGGCAATGCTGATTATCGGTCCTGCTAAACACCGACATTTATTTAATAATACCACCTTAACATTTGACAACCAAACAATTACACAAGGTGACTCTGTAAATAATCTGTGTATTATCTTCCACCCAACTCTCTCGTTTGAGTCACACATTAAGAGTGTTACTAAAATGGCCTTCTTTCATCTCCGTAATATCGCTAAAATTCGTTCTATTTTGTCCACTAGCGACACTGAGATCATTATTCATGCGTTCGTTACGTCTCGTCTCGACTACTGTAACGTATTATTTTCGGGTCTCCCTATGTCTAGCATTAAAAGATTACAATTGGTACAAAATGCGGCTGCTAGACTTTTGACAAGAACAAGAAAGTTTGATCATATTACGCCTATACTGGCTCACCTGCACTGGCTTCCTGTGCACTTAAGATGTGACTTTAAGGTTTTACTACTTACGTATAAAATACTACACGGTCTAGCTCCGTCCTATCTTGTCGATTGTATTGTACTATATGTCCCGGGGGGCACAGGTCCGGTGGCCATGGATGAAGTGCTGGCTGTCCAGAGTCGGGACCCGGGGTGGACCGCTCGCCTGTGCATCGGCTGGGAACATCTCTGCGCTGCTGACCCGTCTCCGCTCGGGATGGTGTCCTGCTGGCCCCACTATGGACTAGATTCTTACTATTATGTTGGATCCACTATGGACTGGACTCTCACAATATTATGTCAGACCCACTCGACATCCATTGCTTTCGGTCTCCCCTAAAGGGGGGGGGGGGGGGGTTACCCACATATGCGGTCCTCTCCAAGGTTTCTCATAGTCATTCACATCGACGTCCCACTGGGGTGAGTTTTTCCTTGCCCTTATGTGGGCTTTGTACCGAGGATGTCGTTGTGGCTTGTGCAGCCCTTTGAGACACTTGTGATTTAGGGCTATATAAATAAACATTGATTGATGATTGATTGAATTACATATTACAAAACAGTTGCGCATACTTATTCACAGATGTTATTTTATTATATAAAAAGGTCAGTAAATGATTCTATATATTTGTAAACGCTCTGAAGTGGGAAAGGGGTAGGATTAAATAAGCTTTGCTTCTTCCTACTCCTTTTCGGGCATGATGTAAAATGAAATGATATGAAATTGTGTGATGTATTATGCTGTAAGTGTGTTCTTTAGTTTCCAAATAAACTAAAGAAAGAAAGAAAGAAAGCTCGGTTGACCACCACTGGTTGCCGCGTGCAGGAAGAAGTCACGTGTCGGAATACAAGCATTACACTGACGTATTTTCCCGAATTCAACATCAAATGTATTTTCAAAGTGAAGGAAATTACGTTTTCCGAGCGCATGCGCAGAACTGACTTTATTTTGGGTAGTGACGGCGGTTAAAGGCGAGCAAAATGGCGGACTGAGTGGCCGCGCGCTTCCCCGTTTCTAATCACGATATAACTGTTGTACAGATTCACAGCGAGTATGGTAACAGATACCTCAAATATTCGCGTTTTTCCCAAGCTAACGAAAAAAAGTTGAGTTTGGAGCGATAGTGTGAAGTGAAGATTGAAGACGTGATAGAAGATGGACGACTACTGCTATGCTAAGATGGCGACGTCCGCTAAAAGAGAACATGAGAGAGAATCACCAACGGAGATAAAGATGAAAACCGAAGATGAAGGTGAGTGAGTTGACGTTTCGTAATTTAAAAGCTGTTTGAATTTCAAGCCCTTAAAGTCTAAATGAGCCGACCTTGTTGAAGAATGTAAAGAAAGAGCCGCCATGATTGTTAGCTTGAAGAAGGCAGTGGAGTTCACATCAGAGGAGATGAAAGAATGCAAAAGTCAAATGAAGAAAGTGGAAGAAAATAATGATGTGAAGGAAGAGATGTTGGGGAAGAGTAAGAGATGTGAAGAGAAGACTGGACCACATGTCTACATCAACGTGCAGAGGATTGGAGGTAATAAAGAACAAGACTCATTTCATTACTGTCAACTTATGACTGCGAAGTTCTCAACAAGTGTCACAGCTCATAAAATAAAAGTAAGTTAGTTTGAAATAATATGCATGTTTTATTTAACTATTGGTTTAATGTAATTAAACCACCTTATAACTCAGTATGCAATACGTTTTAACTAGAGATGTCCGATAATATCGGACTGCCGATATTATCGGCCGATAAATGCTTTAAAATGTGATATCGGAAATGATCGGTATCGGTTTCAAAAAGTAAAATGTATGACTTTTTAAAACGCCGCTGTGTACACGGACGTAGGGAGAAGTACAGAGTAGGGATGTCCCGATCAAGGTTTTTGCAGTTCCGATCCGATAACAATATTGTTTTTGCATTTCCGATCCGATACCGATACTGACCGATACTGGCCTATCCGAGCATGTATTAAAGTTGAAAGTTATTTAGCCTACTTAGTTGTCAGAATCATGTTGAAAAGGGTTTTAGTACTCTTGATAACAACTAGCCAGCTGAATTAGGGGAGTTTGAATAATACACAATGGTTGGTAACAAGAAACTGACCTGTTTATTCAAGGATAAACACAAAATAGACAAAATTATACATGACAAACACAAATGGCATCATTGAAACTAGGGCTGGGCGATATGGCCTTTTTTTAATATTGCGATATTTTAAGGCCATATTGCGATACACGATCTATATCTCGATATTTTGCCTTAGCCTTGAATGAACACTTGATGCATATAATCACAGCAGTATGATGATTCTATGTGTTTTGATTGATTGATTGAGACTTTTATTAGTAGGTTGCACAGTGAAGTACATATTCCGTACAATTGACCACTAAACGGTAACACCCGAATAAGTTTTTCAACTTGTTTAAGTCGGGGTCCACTTAAATTGATTTATGATACAGATATATACTATCAGATATATACTATCATCATAATACAGTCATCACACAAGATAATTACATTGAATTATTTACATTATTTATAATCCGGGGTGTGTAAGTGTCAAAAAGACAGCCAAAAGAGTTTGATATGAGAATAAATCTAAAGTTAAAATATAGGGTAGAAATGCACCCATTTGCAGGAAATGTAGACTTGATTTTCAAAATTTTCTTTCAAGGATTGCATGTCTACATTAAAACATTCTTCTTCATACTGCATTAATATATGCTACTTTTAAACTTTCATGCAGAGAAGGAAATCACAACTAAAAAATCACAAATTTTTTCATACGGTGTTGATCTGGAAATTTTTGCCTCGGCATTTTGATGGTGTGGGCTTGTGGCACCGAATGGAGATAAGCGTCTCGACAGACGTTATAATATTTGAACAATGATGACGAAAACTGTTTTCTCTGTCGTGTCCGTGTGTCGAAAATTGTTATGCGCTTATTTTTTTATTTGATTTTGTGCGTGGCAAATAATTGCTTTGCGCAGTGGACGCTTGAGCAGTTTGCAATTGCACAGGCGCGCACCTTAGAGAGAACGTTGGTCACACGGCTGCGCTAGCATCACAGCTAACGTTAGCCATGCTGCTACCTCTGCTCGGGGAGGACGTATACGTATGTGACGTATGACGTGACAGTATGTGACGTGTGTAAGAAGGTACGCTTGCTGTCTGTGAGAAGGAGACACAGGAAAGAGTGAGAAGAGCCTGTCGTGTAATGCCAGCAGCTAAAAGCAACTGCGTGAGAATTCACAGACCTGTGGATGTGTTGAAGGTGTGCTGGAAAATGCGGAACGGAAATTAGGGAGCAGCAGAAAAGTGGAATGTATTATTTAAATCGGTGCTTTGGAAAACACGGACCGGAGTTTTTTTTAAACTGGATCTGGATCAGCATTTTCCCATGCCTTGCCGATACGCAATTTTTGGCAAATATCGGCAGCCGATCCGATCCAAATATCGGATCGGGACATCCCTAGTACAGAGCGCCAATAAACCTTGAAGGCACTGCCTTTGTGTGCCAGTCCAGTCACATAATATCTATGGCAGTGGTTCTTAACCTGGGTTCGATCGAATCCTAGGGGTCCGGTGAGTTGGCCTCAGGGGTTCGGCGGAGCCTCCGCCGCAGAGGTCAAGACACACCCGACTCATCGTGTAAATAAAAACTTCTCCCTATCGGCGTAATATGGATACCCCCAAACAATGTTCCCTCTAATTTTCCATCTGATTTGCAGGTGTGTAATTTGTTGTGAGTTTATGCACTGTGTTGGTTTTGTTCTTTGAACAAGGTGATGTTCATGCACGCTTCATTTTGTGCACCAGTCAAAAAACACAAACTGTGGAGGTTGACTCCCAGTGGGTTCTTGCTGACCGCACACGTGAGCTGGAGGCGTTCCGGGTTTAACAAAGTTTTATTTTTCATTAAAGATCTAGCACAACACTCGACTTTTCAGTCCACTCCTCCTTGTTCCGCGTGCTTCCGTCTCTCCAAGCCCTCCTCTTCCTCCTGCTCCCGGCCGCTACTGATAAGAATAACAGGTGATTAGACAACTACCCCCAGCTGGGCAATCTAATCACCTGTCAGCTTTGTTCCCCCCCTCCACACATATACTGTAACTTAATCTTGAATTTGAAAAAAAAAAAAAAAAAAAAGTATTTTTCACTAAAGAAGGGTTCGGTGAATGTGCATATGAAACTGGTGAGGTTCGGTACCTCCAACAAGGTTAAGAACCACTGATCTACGGTTTTTCTCACACACACAAGTGAATGCATACATACTTGGTCAATAGCCATACAGGTCACACTGAGGGTGGCCGTATAAACAACTTTAACACTGTTACAAATATGCGCCACACTGTGAACCCACACCAAACAAGAATGACAAACACATTTTGGGAGAACATCCGCACCGTAACACAACATAAACGCAACAGAACAAATACCCAGAACCCCTTGCAGCACTAACTCTTCCAGGACGCTACAATATACACCCCCCCGCTACCCTCTAACCTCCCCCCCACCTTAACCCCGCCCACCTCAATCTCCTCATGCTCTCTAAGGGAGAGCATGTCCCAAATTCCAAGCTGCTGTTTTGAGGCATGTTAAAAAAAAATAATGCACTTTGTGACTTCAATAATAAACATGGCAGTGCCATGTTGGCATTTTTGTCCATAACTTGAGTTTATTTATTTTGGAAAACCTTGTTACATTGTTTAATGCATCCAGCAGGGCATCACAACAAAATTAGGCATAATAATGTGTTAATTCCACGACTGTATATATCGGTATCAGTTGATATCAGAATCAGTAATTAAGATTTGGACAATATCGGAATATCGGATATCGGCAAAAAAGCCATTATCAGACATCTCTATTTTTAACCCATCACCCAATACCTACAACTCTAATCTAAAGTCAGTGCAAGATTCAATAAAATAACATGTGAAAGTAATCCATCCATCCATCCATTTTCTACCACTTGTCCCTCTTGGGGTCGCGGGGAATGCTGGAGCCAATCCCAGCTGCACTTGGGCGGAAGGCGGGGTACACCCTGGACAAGTCGCCACCTCATCACAGGGCCAACACAGATAGACAGACAACATTCACACACTAGGGACCATTTAGTGTTGCCAATCAACCTATCCCCAGGTGCATGTCTTTGGAGGTGGGAGGAAGCCGGAGTACCCGGAGGGAACCCACGCAGTCACGGGGAGAACATGCAAACTCCACACAAAAAGACCCCAAGATCGAACCCAGAACCTTCGTTCTGTGAGGCACACGCACTAACCCCTGTCACACTTGGCTGCCCCGAAAGTAATCCAACTATTGATCATTGGTAAATATTTTCCCCTGAAGTTTCATTCATATTGTAGGTTTTACAATGAAAACATTACAACACACTATGTAGTATAACCTCTAAATGGAATTTAAAATTTATTCTAATTAATTCATTAATTCATAACCTGTTCAGTGGCCTTGTGGTTAGAGTTTCCGCCCTGAGACTGGAAGGTTGTGAGTTAAAGTTAAAGTGCCACTGATTGTCACACACATACTAGGTGTGGTGAAATTACCCTCTGCATTTGACCCATCACCCTTGATCACCCCCGGGGAGGTGAGGGGAGCAGTGAGTAGCAGCGGTGGCCGAGTTCAAACCCCGGCCGAGTCATACCAAAGACTATAAAAATGGGACCCATTGCCTCCCATTGACTCAGCATCAAGGGTTGGAATTGGGGGTTGAATCACTAAATGTTTCCCGAGCGCAGCCACCGCTGCTGCTCACGCCTCTCCTCACCTCCCAGGGGGTGAACATAGGGATGGGTCAAATGCAGAGGATGATTTCACCACACCTAGTGTGTGTGTGTGTGTATGTGACAATCGTTGGGACTTTAACTTTAATTAAAAACCCTAATCTACAGTTTCTCTATTTTCGAACTCTTTGTAGAATAGGTCAAGGGAATGTTTAAAGGGTTTAACTGACTCTTAAAGGCCTACTGAAATGCGATTTTCTTATTTAAACGGGGATAGCAGGTCCATTCTATGTGTCATACTTGATCATTTCGCGATATTGCCATATTTTTGCTGAAAGGATTTAGTAGAGAACATCGACGATAAAGTTCGCAACTTTTGGTCGCTGATAAAAAAGCCTTGCCTGTACCGGAAGTAGCAGACGAGTAGCGTGACGTCACAGGTTGTGGAGCTCCTCACATCCGCACATTGTTTACAATCATGGCCACCAGCAGCGAGAGCGATTCGGACCGAGAAAGCGACGATTTCCCCATTAATTTGAGCGAGGATGAAAGATTCGTGGATGAGGAAAGTGAGAGTGAAGGACTAGAGGGCAGTGGGAGCGATTCAGATAGGGAAGATGCTGTGAGAGGCGGGTGGGACCTGATATTCAGCTGGGAATGACTAAAACAGTAAATAAACACAAGACATATATATACTCTATTAGCCACAACACAACCAGGCTTATATTTAATATGCCACAAATAAATCCCGCATAACAAACACCTCCCCCCTCCCATCCATATAACCCGCCAATACAACTCAAACACCTGCACAACACACTCAATCCCACAGCCCAAAGTACCGTTCACCTCCCCAAAGTTCATACAGCACATATATATCCCCAAAGTTACGTACGTGACATGCACATAGCGGCACGCACGTACGGGTAAGCGATCAAATGTTTGGAAGCCGCGGCTGCATGCGTACTCACGGTACCGTGTCTGCGTATCCAACTCAAAGTCCTCCTGGTAAGAGTCTCTGTTGTCCCAGTTCTCCACAGGCCAATGGTAAAGCTTGACTGTCACCTTCCGGTAGTGTAAACAATGAAACACCGGCCGTGTTTGTGTTGCTGAAGTCTGCCGCAATACACCGCTTCCCACCTACAGCTTTCTTCTTTGCTGTCTCCATTGTTCATTGAACAAATTGCAAAAGATTCACCAACACAGATGTCCAGACGACTTAGTAGCTGGCCACCATGCTGTCCCAAAATGTCCTCTACGATCCGTGACGTCACGTGCTGACGTCATCATACCGAGACGTTTTCAGCAGGATATTTCGCGCAAAATTTAAAATTGCACTTTAGTAAGCTAACCGGCCGTATTGGCATGTGTTGCGATGTTAAGATTTCATCATTGATATATAAACTTTCAGACTGCGTGGTCGGTAGTAGTGGGTTTCAGTAGGCCTTTAACATTTGTGTGCACTGCTCAAATTACAGGATAGTATGGTGGCCTGGGAGTACAAAACACTTTTACATTTTATGAAACTAATTAAAACTGCAGAAAACAAAAGAGTTCTTAGGGTTAAGATTAGGGTTAGGGTTTAGGGTTTTTAATGTCCAGCAGATGTCAGTATTTAGTGACACAGTATCGACACAGTATCAATACAGTTTTGCAATGTGTCGAAACGCTTCATGACGCCTCATCAACCCATCACTAGTAGATAGGTTATAGCTGCATCGCTCGCGGCTCGTCATATATTTAACGTTAATCCGTGATTTCACCGAGCGTTTCACTGACGGTGAGCAGCCTGACGCTGCTTCATTAACACCGCCGCTGTTTGACTCGTGGCCCGGGGCAGACGCACGTAGTAACAGTCACGTGTTACAATACCGACGAGCTAACGTGTCCAGGTTATAACCCTGTTGTCAATAAACACACATGGACTGAAGCTAAATTGTCAACTGTAGCATGTGAATGCAATGAAAAGAATAAAATCTGAGCCAACCAGCTGTTAAAATGTTGTCCAGGTTAATGTTTTGGCCATTAAAGGCCCTTCATTTCAAGATTTCAACTGTGATCGGGCTTTAAACAGGTGGCTGACCTGTTCAGATGAGTGTAACTGCTACTGGTCAAATAATGTGAAATAGCATTTAATTTTACATGTATGCAATGCCTTTTAAATGTAATTATAGATAATAATAAATACTGTGTAGTGTTGTAAATAGTCAACGGGAAGGATTTTAGTAAGATATAAACCATGAGCACTACACAGCCAGAAAAAAACCGAGGCAGGACAAGTAAAAATATTGGGGCAAGTAGATTTGAGATGTCGGGCAAGTAGAAAAAAAGCTTAACGTTGAACCCTGCATGTGTTGAGCTGCTGCCGCTTAAGGTTAGACGGCACTGTACATAGAGCGGTTCTGCTCGTTAGTAATAAATTCTAATGTTGAATGTTCACTCCTTCACACAGATGAGTATAGAAAAATATTTTCAACGGCCGAAAAGGGCTCGACTTGGAGAGGAGGTAGGCCTACAGTCCGGACCACAGGTGCGACCTGTTCAGCAGCAGGAGAAGGAGGAGGAGGAGGAGGTTGACTTGACTGTGGCAGGACACCTGTGCCTCTGTTTCACTTCATGTTGCTGGTAAATAATATGGTTGTAGTAGTAGGCTAAAGTTAAATTATTTAGTATTCACTAATTAAAGGGGCAGAGCTTTAAGAGACATTTTAGCTTTTATATTTTATAAGATATATTTTTTGTAAGAACCACAATTAATAAATATATTTCAGAGAATCACTAATTGTTCAAATCTGTATATAAATATGTACATAAAATGTTGTAATTATATTCCAACTCCGCGTTCTTCTTGGTCATCGCCGCCATTTCTGTTTGTGTTTATCCTTGAATAAACAGGTCAGTTTCTTGTTACCAACCATTGTGTATTATTCAAACTCACCTAATTCAGCTGGCTAGTTGTTATCAAGAGTACTAAAACCCTTTTCAACATGATTCTGACAACTAAGTAGGCTAAATAACTTTAAACTTTAATACATGCTCGGATAGGCCAGTATCGGTCAGTATTGGTATCAGTCAGTATCGGTATCGGATCGGAAGTGCAAAAACAATATTGGTATCAGATCGGAAGTGCAAAAACCTGGATCGGGACATACCTAGTTTACAATTCCACAAACCAAAATAACAAAACAATTTACATTTACAGAAACAACAATACAAAAGACAAAATGACTTAGAATTCCAGAAACCGGATCGGGATTATCCCAAATTACAGATTGGCAGTATGTGTATTTCCTTCTATTTGTCATAGTATTGTTAAAAAAAAATGTATTCAGGGTTTCCGCGGCGCAATAAAAAGCATTAAAAGACATTAAATGGATTTTGCAAAAATTAAAGCCTTAAATAGCATTAAAAAGCAATAAACACGATGTCCAGAGGGATTAAATAATGTCATACAATTGTAGGACTGGACGATTGTTAATACATCAATCAATCGGACAATAAATAAAAATGAACTTCATAACATTGCGGTGATCGATAAAGTTCTACGTCTGTCTGTGTGTTTCTTTTCTTTGACTCTGGCCTTCAAGCCGGATACAAGAGATTTGGTATAAGGTCCGAAAGCGTTAAAAGTGCTGCCTCCAATCAAACGGCTTGAGTGGCCCAAACTTTGCCATTCTGGGGTCAGTGTAGGCGTGTAGTCCTTAACTCTGACACCATGTCATGTTCACTCACGAGGAAGCTGAGCTTGTTTCATCCACAACTCCTTTGGTTCAGTCGCCAGTTCAACACACATGGGCTAACTCGGTTAACATTAGCTACTCTCGTGACGCAAGCACCTCATGTGACCAACTCTTATTCTCTGGAATTTCCACAGTAATTAGACTTCCTTCCCTATTGTTTTTTTCCCCCAAAATAATTCCATGACATGTCTTTTTCTAAAATGTTTAAATCAGTCATCTTTTTCCAAACACAGGCACAATTTGTAATCTTAGTATGGTGTTTAATTATTATTCCATAACACCTTTTAACTATTTAAAAAAAAATGTATCCTGGTTAATAAAAGTATCCTTCAGTCTGTAGCATATTTTCAGAGGATATACATTTTTTAAAGAGATAAATTAAAATAAATGATTTGTGTATATTATATTCAATCAATGTTTATTTATATAGCCCTAAGTCACAAGTGTCTCAAAGGGCTGCACAAGCCACAACGACATCCTCGGTTCAGATCCCACATAAGGTCAAGGAAAAACTTACAACCCAGTGGGATGTCAATGAGAATGACTATGAGAAACCTTGGAGAGGACCGCAGATGTGGGTGACCCCCCCGCCACCCCCTCTAGGGGAGACCGGATGCAATGGATGTCGAGTGGGTCTAGCATAATATTGTGAAAGTCCAGTCCATAGTGGATCTAACAGAATAGTGAGAGTCCAGTCCATAGTGGATCTAACATAATAGTGAGAGTCCAGTCCATAGTGGGGCCAGCAGGAGACCATACCGAGTGGAGACGGGTCAGCAGCGCAGAGATGTCCTCAACCGATGCACAGGCGAGCGGTCCACCCCGGGTCCCGACTCTGGATAGCCAGCACTTCATTCATGGCCACCGGACCTGTGCCCTTACTTCCACAAGGGATAGGGGGGAGCAGAGCAGAAAAGAAAAGAGACGGCAGATCAACTGGTCTAAAAAAGGGGTCTACTTAAAGGCTAGAGTATACAAATGAGTTTTAAGACGGGACTTAAATGCTTCTACTGAGGTAGCATCTCTAACTGTTACCGCGAGGGCATTCCATAGTACTGGAACCCCAATAGAAAACGCTCTATAGCCCGCAGACTTTTTTTGGGCTCTGGGAATCACTAATTAGCCGGAGTCCTTTGAATGCAGATTTCTATTGATCTATTGATATTGATCAACTAGTTCAGAATTTGATGTTTATCGAGAGGGCTTAAAGTGCAGTTCCCCTTTAATCATTTTGATTGAAAGAACAGTGTGATGATGAGCAGGCGGAACCTTTTAATTGGCTGTTGTCCACGGCCGGTGCATAAAATCGGAACACCAGATGCTTGGCTCGCTACATCCTGCGAACGTGCTTTTGCTGTGGCGAAAGCGGAAAAATTAGAACAAATCGGGGGAAATGTCAAACCGCACATTTCAGCAAAAGTGGCCGAGTGGCTAACTTTTCAAAACTTGGTTACAGCCTGGCGATATTAAACCCAGAGAGGCGTTTTTGCAGCGTGTGCAAAAAGACCTCCAAACTTTGCTCTATGGGCATCAATGCGCTGAAACCACACTTGCTATCAGCTAATTACAATCGATTGATTGATTGAAACTTTTATTAGTAGATTGCACAGTACAGTACATGTTCCGTACAATTGAACACTAAATGGTATCACCCGAATAAGTTTTTCAACTTTGTTTTCGGGGTCCACGTTAATCAATTCAAGCTAGCGATAAAAGGCAGTTTCTTTGGCATAACCAACAAAGCCATTTTTGCTGCTGTTACCACTATTGAAAAGTGTACCGTATTTTCCGCACCATAAGGCGCCCTGCCCTGGGTTATAAGCCGCGCCTTCAATGAACGGCATATTTCAAAACTTTGTCCACCTATAAGCCGCCCCGTGTTGTAAGCCGCATCTAACTGCGCTAAAGGAATGTCAAAAAAACAGTCAGATAGGTCAGTCAAACTTTAATAATATATTAAAAACCAGCATTCTAACAACTCTGTTCACTCCCAAAATGTACGCAAATGTGCAATCACAAACATAGTAAAATTCAAAATAGTGCAGAGCAATAGCAACATAATGTTGCTCGAACGTTAATGTCACAACACACAAAATAAACATAACGCTCACTTTCTGAAGTTATTCTTCATTCATAAATCCCTCGAATTCTTCTCCTTCGGTGTCCGAATTGAAAAGTTGGGCGAATGTGGGATCCAAAATGGCCGGCTCCGTCTCGTCGAAGTAATCGGAGTCAGTGTCGCTGTTGTCCAGCAGTTCTGTGAATCCTGCCTTCCGGAAAGCTCGGACCACAGTTGTGACCGAAATATCTGCCCAGGCATTTACGATCCACTGGCAGATGTTGGCGTATGTCGTCCGGCGCTGTCTCCCTGTCTTAGTGAAGGTGTGTTCGCCTTCGGTCATCCACTGTTCCCACGCAGTTAGCAGTCTAGCTTCGAATGCCCTGTTGACACCAATATGTAGCGGCTGGAGGTCTTTTGTCAATCCACCCGGAATGACGGCGAGTATTGAATTAAGCGCGTAAGCGTGTCTCTTAATGTGATGTTATGAGCTAGCAAATATAACAACTACACTACCCAGCATGCAACGATAGTGACGAGCATGCGCGGTAGCCCTGAGAAGCGTTGTTGTATGCTGGCAGTTAGAATGTGGTTATGAGCACGCTGTGAGTAAACGTTGAGAACTCAGTTAACACGCCTCGTCTGCATTATTTATAATTAGACAGACAACACACTTAATAGGAGCCATTTTGGGGTCTTTACATAAACACACAAATGGAAATGAAACGTCACATATCCCAGCATGCACCGCGCGCTTCTTCTTCTACGGGGAAAAAAGATGGCGGCTGTTTACCGTAGTTGCGAGACCGAAACTTTATGAAAATTAATATTAATATTAACCCATTTATAAGGCGCACCGGATTATAAGGCGCACTGTCAGCTTTTGAGAAAATTTGTGGTTTTTAGGTGCGCCTTATAGTGCGGAAAATACGGTATTTAAAAAAAAAAATTCTCAGATGAAACGGACAGTCTTGCGAGTCAATTACAGTTCACTAGATATTAACACATAATGTAAATAGGGCTGGGCGATATATCGATACACGCGATACATCGCGGGTTTGTCTCTGTGCGATATAGAAAATGACTATATTGTGATAGCGAGTATACGTTCTCACGCAGTTGCTTTTAGCTGCTGGCATCACACTCCTACTTGTGTCTCCTTCTCACAGACAGACAAGCGCACCTTCTTACACACGTCACATACTGTCACGTCATACGTCACATACGTATACGCCCTCGCTGAGAAGAGAGGTAGCAGCATGGCTAATGTTAGCTGAGAGAAAGAAGGTGCGAATCTGGTAACAAATGGAGGAATAACTAATTCCCAAGAAAAACAGCAGGGGGTCCATCGTCTGGCGGTGGTTTGGCTTCAAGAGGGAATATGTCGAACAGACAACCGTAATTTGTCAAGTGTGGGGCAAAAGCGTTGCTATAAAAAGTAGCATTACTGCTGTAACAAACAGTTCAGGGTGTCCCAAGTTACCGGAGTGTGTTAGGTAAGGAGGAGGAGTTTTGTTCCTCCAGAGTTGCCGTAGGGCTGTGATGTAGGGTGTGTGTGGTTGTGGAAGGAGGTGTGTGATGTTGACATTAAAGAAGCGGTGGCTACCGAACCTGCTCTAATGTCTCCCGTTTATTATTTTATTAGATAAGTACACTGTATAGGCGAACCCAAGACACTCGGTTACACTGCTAATATGTAGCATCATTTGAAAAGTCACCCGCTAGTCAATGAAGAGTGCTTACTCCGCACGTCAACATCTCCGTTTGCTGCCACACGTCCACACCATCAAAATGCAGAGGCAAACATTTCCAGATCAACACCGTATGAAAAAAATAGTGATTTTTTTAGTTGTGATTTCCTTCTCTGCATGAAAGTTTAAAAGTAGCATATATTAATGCAGTATGAAGAAGAATGTTTTAATGTAGACACATAGAATCATCATACTGCTGTGATTATATGCATCAAGTGTTCATTCAAGGTTAAAGCAAAATATCCAGATATATATCGTGTATCGCGATATGGCCTTAAAATATTGCGATATTAAAAAAAGGCCATATCGCCCAGCCCTAAATATAAACGTAAAAATTTCACAGAACGACCCAAAAAAAAATTATCCTCATTTTGCAAAAATCTTAATTAGCTTTGGACCAACAATCACAGAGAATTTGTGACCTTTGTGTGAAGTATGTCAACTGTGGTGTCTGCCTCCAACGTATTTGTAATCGCCGTATGCATCACTCATTATGTATTATTATTATTACTCATCTTTCTTATCGTAACATGCTAAGTGACTACGTGTACTTTTGTGTTTGTTCCCCATATTTCTGCACAATAGCTCAGATACGTAACACTGTACGTAACTCTTTAAGAAGGGGAACCGGAGGGTGTGCTCTCACTATCGTGGGATCACACTCCTCAGCCTTCCCGGTAAGGTCTATTCAGGTGTACTGGAGAGGAGGCTACGCCGGATAGTTGAACCTCGGATTCAGGAGGAACAATGTGGTTTTCGTCCTGGTCGTGGAACTGTGGACCAGCTCTATACTCTCGGCAGGGTCCTTGAGGGTGCATGGGAGTTTGCCCAACCAGTCTACATGTGTTTTGTGGACTTGGAGAAGGCATTCGACCGTGTCCCTCGGGAAGTCTTGTGGGGAGTGCTCAGAGAGTATGGGGTATCGGACTGTCTGATTGTGGCAGTCCGCTCCCTGTATGATCAGTGTCAGAGCTTGGTCCGCATTGCCGGCAGTAAGTCGGACACGTTTCCAGTGAGGGTTGGACTCCGCCAAGGCTGCCCTTTGTCACCGATTCTGTTCATAACTTTTATGGACAGAATTGCTAGGCGCAGTCAAGGCGTTGAGGGGATCTGGTTTGGTGGCTGCAGGATTAGGTCTCTGCTTTTTGCAGATGATGTGGTCCTGATGGCTTCATCTGGCCAGGATCTTCAGCTCTCACTGGATCGGTTCGCAGCTGAGTGTGAGTGAAGCGACTGGGATGAGAATCAGCACCTCCAAGTCCGAGTCCATGGTTCTCGCCCGGAAAAGGGTGGAGTGCCATCTCCGGGTTGGGGAGGAGATCTTGCCCCAAGTGGAGGAGTTCAAGTACCTCGGAGTCTTGTTCACGAGTGAGGGAAGAGTGGATCGTGAGATCGACAGGCGGATCGGTGCGGCGTCTTCAGTAATGCGGACGCTGTATCGATCCGTTGTGGTGAAGAAGGAGCTGAGCCGGAAGGCAAAGCTTTCGATTTACCGGTCGATCTACGTTCCCATCCTCACCTATGGTCATGAGCTTTGGGTCATGACCGAAAGGACAAGATCACGGGTACAAGCGGCCGAAATGAGTTTCCTCCGCCGAGTGGCGGGGCTCTCCCTTAGAGATGGGGTGAGAAGCTCTGTCATTCGGGGGGAGCTCAAAGTAAAGCCGCTGCTCCTCCACATGGAGAGGAGCCAGATGAGGTGGTTCGGGCATCTGGTCAGGATGCCACCCGAACGCCTCCCTAGGAAGGTGTTTCGGGCACGTCCGACCGGTAGGAGGCCACGAGGAAGACCCAGGACACGCTGGGAAGACTATCTCTCCCGGCTGGCCTGGGAACGCCTCGGGATCCCCCGGGAGGAGCTGGACGAAGTGGCTGGGGAGAGGGAAGTCTGGGCTTCCCTGCTTAGGCTGCTGCCCCTGCGACCCGACCTCGGATAAGCGGAAGAAGATGGATGGATGGATGGACATAGAATCATCATACTGCTGTGATTATATGCATCAAGTGTTCATTCAAGGCTAAGGCAAAATATCGAAATATATATCGTGTATCGTGACATGGCCTAAAAATATCGCAATATTAATAAAAAGCCATATCGCCCAGCCCTAATTCACTTTCCTTTTTTTTATGTTTTATGTTTTATGTCTCTTCTTTCCTTCATGGATCTACACTAGGGATGTCCCGATCCAGGTTTTTGCACTTCCGATCCGATACCGATACTGACCGATAATGGCCTATCCGAGCATGTATTAAAAATTTAAAGTTATTTAGCCTACTTAGTTGTCAGAATCATGTTGAAAAGGGTTTTAGTACTCTTTGATTCATGATACAGATATATACTATCAGATATATACTATCATCATAATACAGTCATCACACAAGATAATCACATTGAATTATTTACATTATTTATAATCCAGGGTGTGGAGGGGGGCGCCGGATGTAAGTGTCAAAAAGACAGCCAAAAGAGTTTGATATGAGAATAAATCTAAAGTTAAAATATAGGGTAGAAATGCACCCATTTGCAGGAAATGTAGTCGTGATTTTCAACATTTTCTTTCAAGGCTTGCATGTCTACATTAAAACATTCTTCTTCATACTGCATTAATATATGCTACTTTTAAGCTTTCATGCAGAGAAGGAAATCACAACTAAAAAAATCACTAATTTTTTCATACAGTGTTGATGTGGAAATGTTTGCCTCGGCGATGGTGTAGACGTGTGGCACCGAATGGAGATAAGCGCCTCGACAGACCTTACAATATTTGAACAATGATGACGAAAACTGTTTTCTCTGTCGTGTCCGTGTGTCGAAAATTGTTATGCGCTTATTTTTTTTATTAGATTTTGTGCGTGGCATAGATTTGCTATGCGCAGAGGACGCTTAAACAGTGCGCAATTGCACAGGCGAGCACCTTAGAGGGAGCGTTGCTCGCACGGCTGCGCTAGCATCACAGCTAACGTTAGCCATGCTGCTACCTCTCTGCTCGGGGAGGGCGTATACGTATGTGACGTATGTCGTGACAGTATGTGACGTGTGTAAGAAGGTGCACTTGCTGTCTGTGAGAGGGAGACACAGGAAAGAGTGAGAAGAGCCTGTCGTGTAATGCCAGCAGCTAAAAGCAACTGCGTGAGAATCCACAGACCTGTGGATGTGTTGAAGGTGTGCTGGAAAATGCGGAACGGAAATTACGGAGCAGCAGAAAAGTGGAATGTATTATTTAAATCGGTGCGTTGGAAAACACGGACCGAAGTTTTTTTTTAAACTGGATCTGGATCGGCATTTTCCCATGCCTTGCCGATACGCAATTTTTGACAAATATCGGCAGCCGATCCGATCCAAATATCGGATCGGGACATCCATAATCGTGACATGGCCTAAAATATCGAGATATTAATAAAAAGCCATATCGCCCAGTCCTAATTCACTTTCCTTTTTTTTTATGTTTTATGTTTTATGTCTCTTCTTTCCTTCATGGATCTACACTTTACCGCTGCCGGTAATTTTTATTTTATTTTTATTTAATAAGTTGAAGGTGTATTTATTTCAGTATAAAAGTGTAAAAAGTTGTTGGCCTGGGTCATGAAATGATGATAATGGCGTTACCAGGGCTAGGGATGACGTTTGATAAGAATTTGTGAGTTCAAACCCCGGCCGAGTCATACCAAAGACTATAAAAATGGGACCCATTGCCTCCCTGCTTGGCACTCAGTATCAAGGGTTGGAATTGGGGGTTAAATCACCAAAATGATTCCTGGGCGCGGCCACTGCTGCTGCCCACTGCTCCCCTCACCTCCCAGGGGGTGATCAAGGGTGATGGGTCAAATGCAGAGAATAATTTCGCCACACCTAGTGTGTGTGTGACAATCATTGGTACTTTAACTTTAACTTTAAATTATCGAGTTCGAGCCTATTATCGAATCCTCTTATCAAACCGATTCCTTATCGATTCTCTTATCGAGTCAAGATAGGTTGTTGTATATGGAAAAAAACACACAATATTTGGTTCAACAAAAGCTCACTTTTATTATATAAGAAAAAAATAAAATCTAATAAATAAATAAATATTGACTGTTACCCCCCTAAAAAAATTTTAAAAAAAAATATTGACTAGTATATTAAGTGGGATTTTTCAGAAAAACAAATATATACAGTAACACAAAAACAACCTGTCTCTGTGATCACTATAGGTGTATAAATAATAATATAGTGTTAAATAAGATGAGGTGGCGACTTGTCCAGGGTGTACCCCGCCTTCCGCCCGATTGTAGCTGAGATAGGCTCCAGCGCCCCCCGCGACCCCGAAGGGAATAAGCGGTAGAAAATGGATGGATGGATACAATCAGTCCCTTGGGCACAAAACTTAAAATAATACAGCTCTCCAAAAAGTGCACTTCTGCTGCTATTTGACATAACTGTTTGTTATGATGCTTTGACATTTTTGCACTTTATTTCTTTATTGAAAGAAAATTCTATGAAGAGAAAAGTTGTTTGCAAATGTGGTTACAATGCTAAAAAATGAAAAGTTAAAGCTAATGTTTTGGTATCCTGGAGCATTCAAAGTTCCTTTTACTGGAACTAAGGGGCACAGCCCAACTCCTGAAAAACAACCCCACACCATAATTACTCCTCCACCAAATTTCACACTCGGCACAATGCAGTCCGAAATGTAACGTTCTCCTGGCAACCTCCAAACCTAGACTGGTCCATCAGATTCCCAGATGGAAAAGCGTGATTCATCAGTCCAGAGAAGGCGTCTCCACTGCTCTAGAGTCCAGTGGCGATGTGCTTTACACCACCGCATCCCACGCTTTGCATTGGACTTGGTGATGTATGGCTTCGATGCAGCTGCTCGGCCATGGAAACCCATTCCATGAAGCTCTCTGCGTACTGTACGTGGGATAATTGGAAGGTCACATAAAATTTGGCCCGGAGTTCCTTAAGGCTCTGGATGCTGTGGGGCTGTCTTGGTTGACAAGACTCTGCAGCATCGCGTGGACATCGGGGGCGATACCTCTGGATTGGCAGACCGGGGTGGTGGTCCCTCTCTTTAAGAAGGGGAACCGGAGGGTATGCTCTAACTATCGTGGGATCACACTCCTCAGCCTTCTGGGTAAGGTCTATTCAGGTGTACTGGAGAGGAGGCTACGCCGGATAGTCGAACCTCGGATTCAGGAGGAACAGTGTGGTTTTCCTCCTGGTCGTGGAACTGTGGACCAGCTCTATACTCTCGGCAGGGTCCTTGAGGGTGCATTGGAGTTTGCCCAACCAGTCTACATGTGTTTTGTGGACTTGGAGAAGGCATTCGACCATGTCCCTCGGGAAGTCCTGTGGGGAGTGCTCAGAGAGTCTGGGGTATCAGACTGTCTGATTGTGGCAGTCTGCTCCCTGTATGCTCAGTGCCAGAGCTTGGTCCGCATTGCCGGCAGTAAGTCGGACACGTTTCCAGTGAGGGTTGGACTCCGCCAAGGCTGCCCTTTGTCACCGATTCTGTTCATAACTTTTATGGACAGAATTTCTAGGCGCAGTCAAGGCGTTGAGGGGATCTGGTTTGGTGGCTGCAGGATTAGGTCTCTGCTTTTTGCAGATGATGTGGTCCTGATGGCTTCATCTGGCCAGGATCTTCAGCTCTCACTGGATCGGTTCGCAGCCGAGTGTGAAGCGACTGGGATGAGAATCAGCACCTCCAAGTCCGAGTCCATGGTTCTTGCCCGGAAAAGGGTGGAGTGCCATCTCCGGGTTGGGGAGGAGATCTTGCCCCAAGTGGAGGAGTTCAAGTACCTCGGAGTCTTGTTCACGAGTGAGGGAAGAGTGGATCGTGAGATCGACAGGCGGATCGGTGCGGCGTCTTCAGTAATGCGGACGCTGTATCGATCTGTTGTGGTGAAGAAGGAGCTGAGCCGGAAGGCAAAGCTCTCAATTTACCGGTAGATCTACGTTCCCATCCTCACCTATGGTCATGAGCTTTGGGTTATGACCGAAAGGACAAGATCACGGGTACAAGCGGCCGAAATGAGTTTCCTCCGCCGGGTGGCGGGGCTCTCCCTTAGAGATAGGGTGAGAAGCTCTGCCATCCGGGGGGAGCTCAAAGTAAAGCCGCTGCTCCTCCACATCGAGAGGAGCCAGATGAGGTGGTTCGGGCATCTGGTCAGGATGCCACCTGAACGTCTCCCTAGGGAGGTGTTTAGGGCATGTCCGACCGGTAGGAGGCCGCGGGGAAGACCTAGGACACGTTGGGAAGACTATGTCTCCCGGCTGGCCTGGGAACGCCTCGGGGTCCCACAGGAAGAGCTGGACAAAGTGGCTGGGGAGAGGGAAGTCTGGGCTTCCCTGCTTAGGCTGCTGCCCTTGTGACCTGACCTCGGATAAGCGGAAGAAGATGGATGGATGGACATAAAATTTTGAGCTCTGTAGCAACTGACTGTGCAGAAAGTCTTTGCACTATGCACTTCAGCATCTGCTGACCCCTCTCTGTCAGTTTACGACTTTACGTGGTCTACCACTTGGCGGCTGAGTTGCTGTTGTTCCCAAACGTTTCCATTTTCTTATAATAAAGCCGACAGTTGACTTTGGAATATTTAGGAGCAAGGACATTTCACGATTGGATTTGTTGCACAGGTGGCATCCTATGACAGTTCCACGCTGGGAATCACTGAGAGCGGCCCATTCTTTCACACATGCTTGTAGAAACAGTCTCCATGCCTAAGTGCTTGATTTGATACACCTGTGGCCGGGCCAAGTGATTAGGACACCTGATTCTCACCATTTGGATGGGTGGCCAAATACTTTTGGCAATATAGTGTATGTACAGTCGATGCCAGTAATAATTCATTAGAAAAACGGTCATAAAACAAAGTCATTCAAATGATCAATTTGAACAAAAAGTTCAAGGAGAAACATCTCATGGATCATGTCTGACCTAACTTTTGTCTGTGTTTGTGTTTTGCAGACGTCCAGCAGCTGATTGGTCATCCAGAAGAACTTTCACCTTATTCGACAGGAGGGAGCTCCACTTTGAAGCAGGAGACTCTACAGCCACCCTGCATTAAAAAGGAAGAGGAGGAACTCTGCATCACTCAGGAGGGAGAGTGTCTTCTAGGACCACAGGAGGCTGTTCTCATTAAGTTGCCACTGACTGTTGTCTCTGTGAAGACTGAAGATGATGAAGAGAAACCACAAGTAGAAAACCTCTTAGCTCCACTATCAGATAGTGAGGCTGAAGACGAGGTTGAAGAACCTTTGAGCAACGATACAGAGTGTGAAGGTGATACGATTACTCACACCGACAAAGACTTCGATCGCTTTAAAAAGAAGAGCGGTAAAACATGTTTGAGTTGCCCAGTTTGTGTGAAAAGCTTTACTAAAAAGAGCCATTTAACAGATCACATGAGAACACACACAGGAGAAAAACCATTTTGTTGCTCAGTTTGTGGTAAAAGCTTTACTCGAAACAGCTATTTGATTCCACACATGAGAATACACACAGGAGAAAAACCATTTAAGTGTTTAATTTGTCTAAAAAGCTATCCTACAAAGTGCAGTCTGACTGAACACATGAGAATACACACAGGAGAAAGTCCATTCAGTTGTTCGATTTGTGGTAAAAACTTTTTTATAAAGGGCTATTTGACTCAACACATGAGAACACACACCGGAGAGAAATCATTCATTTGCTCTGCTTGTGGTAAAGGCTTTGCTTCCAGACAAAGTTTAAATCGACACACAATGACACACACAGGAGAGAAACCGTTTAGTTGTTCGAGTTGTGGTAAAAGGTTTCATCAAAAGTGCAATTTGATTGAACACATGAAAACACATACAGGGGAAAGAACATCTAATTGTTCAGTTTGTGGTAAAAGCTTTTTTCAAGACAGTTATTTGCGTCAACACATGAAAACACACACAGGAGTTAAAACATTTAACTGTTTAACTTGTGGAAAAGGCTTTTCACTAAAGAGCAATTTGGCCGAACACAAGAGAACACACACAGGTGAGAAACCATTCAGTTGTTCAGTCTGTGGTAAAAGCTTTACCCGAAAAGGATATTTGACTCAACACATGAGATCACATACTGGAGAAAAGCCATTTAACTGCTCAGTTTGCGGCAAACGTTTTTACATCAAAAGTGTTTGGACCCAACACATGAGAAGACACACCGGAGAAAAACGATTTAGTTGTTCAGTGTGCTGTAAGAGGTTCCATCAAAATTCTGACGCATTGAAACACATAGGAACACACAAGGGTGAATAACAAATCAGCTGTTTAGTTTGTGGTATGTTGCTCATAAGTGGCGACATTCACAAAAACCCAGCGTCCCTTTGAAGTAAATTCACTGCTCCTTTCACAAATATCAGAGGTATTCGTGAAGGTTGGGATTATCTGGAGTATAATCGTATCTCTTCATGACCCCATGTCTTCTCTGTATCTGAAACCTTCCCGAATAGTAGGATAGATGATGTTTGTAGTGTTTGGTTACTTCTTCAGACGAGACAGACATGATGAGTCTAGCTGGGGAGGAATAGTAGTCTTCAGTAGGGATGTCCCGATCCGATATTTGGATCGGATCGGCCGCCGATATTTGCAAAAAAATGCGTATCGGCAAGGCATGGAAAAATGCCGATCCAGATCCAGTTTTTAAAAAAAACTCCGCTCCTTGTTTTCCAACGCACCTATTTAAATAGTACATTCCACTTTTCTGCTGCGCCCTAATTTCCGTTCCGCATTTTCCAGCACACCTTCAACACATCCACAGGTCTGTGAGTTCTCACGCAATTGCTTTTAGCTGCTGGCATTACACGACAGGCTCTTCTCACTCTTTCCTGTGTCTCCCTCTCACAGACAGCAAGTGCACCTTCTTACACACGTCACATACTGTCACGACATACGTCACATACGTATACGTCCTGCCCGAGCAGAGAGGTAGCAGCATGGCTAACGTTAGCTGTGATGCTAGCGCAGGCGTGCGAGCAACGCTCCCTCTAAGGTGCGCGCCTGTGCAATTGCGCACTGTTTAAGCGTCCTCTCCGCATAGCAAATCTATGCCACGCACAAAATCAAATTAAAAAAAAAAAGCGCATAACAATTTTCGACACACGGACACGACAGAGAAAACCGTTTTCGTCATCATTGTTCAAATATTGTAACGTCTGTCGAGATGCTTATCTCCATTTGGTGCCACACGTCCCCACCATCAAAATGCCGAGGCAAAAATGTCCACATCAACACCGTATGAAAAAATTAGTGATTTTTTTAGTTGTGATTTCTTTCTCTGCATGAAAGTTTAAAAGTAGCATATATTAATGCAGTATGAAGAAGAATGTTTTAATGTAGACATGCAAGCCTTGAAAGACAATCAAGACTACATTTCCTGCAAATGGGTGCATCTCTACTCTATATTTTAACTTTAGATTTATTCTCATATCAAACTCTTTTGGCTGTCTTTTTGACACTTACATCCGGCGCCCCCCTCCACACCCTGGATTATAAATAATGTAAATAATTCAATGTGATTATCTTGTGTGATGACTGTATTATGATGATAGTATATATCTGATAGTATATATCTGTATCATGAATCAATTTAAGTGGACCCCGACTTAAACAAGTTGAAAAACTTATTGGGGTGTTACCATTTAGTGGTCAATTGTACGAAATATGTACTTCACTGTGCAACCTACTAATAAAAGTCTCAATCAATCAATCAAAACACATAGAATCATCATACTGCTGTGATTATATGCATCAAGTGTTCATTCAAGGCTAAGGCAAAATATCGAGATATATATCGTGTATCGCAATATGGCCTTAAAATATCGCAATATTAAAAAAAGGCCATATCGCCCAGCCCTAGTTCAATGATGCCATTTCTGTTTGTCATGTATAATTTTGTCTATTTTGTGTTTATCCTTGAATAAACAGGTCAGTTTCTTGTTACCAACCACTGTGTATTATTCAAACTCCCCTAATTCAGCTGGCTAGTTGTTATCAAGAGTACTAAAACCCTTTTCAACATGATTCTGACAACTAAGTAGGCTAAATAACTTTAAACTTTAATACATGCTTGGATAGGCCAGTATCGGTCAGTATCGGATCGGAAATGCAAAAACAATATCGGTATCGGATCGGAAGTGCAAAAACCTGGATCGGGACATCCCTAGTTGAACCAGGCCACATCACTTGCATTTGCACATCACATATGATCTGTACATTGATCCTACTAAATATGTATCCTGTTGACATTTATATAATGATCACATGATGGTGCTTTTATAGCAATGTGTGTGCAGTCAGTAGCTCTGATTACATTAGGAAAACAGCTGTTGCTTCAAATTGCGCTTTAATGTTGGCCTGTTGTATGGGAATTGAATATATCTGGCTAACATGCTGATAATTAATTGTATGTAGGTTTTTTATGCTTTTATATGTACTCGTGTGATTGCACCAATGGGGTGTTAATTGTTCATATGTGTGTGACACGAGCAGATGACATGGCACCCCAAACCATCACTGATGGTGGAAACTTTACACTAGACTTCAGGCAACGTGGATCCTGTGCCTCTCCTGTCTTCCTCCAGACTCTGGGACCTCGATTTCCAAAGGAAATGCAAAATTTGCATGGTTGGGTGATGGTTTGGGGTGCCATGTCATCTGCTGGTGTCGGTCCACTCTGTTTCCTGAGATCCAGGGTCAACGCAGCCGTCTACCAGCAAGTTTTAGAGCACTTCATGCTTCCTGCTGCTGACCTGCTCTATGGAGATGGAGATTTCAAGTTCCAACAGGACTTGGCGCCTGCACACAGCGCAAAATCTACCCGTGCTTGGTTTACGGACCATGGTATTTCTGTTCTAAATTGGCCCGCTAACTCCCCTGACCTTAGCCCCATAGAAAATCTGTGGGGTATTGTGAAAAGGAAGATGCAGAATGCCAGACCCAAAAACACAGAAGAGTTGAAGGCCACTATCAGAGCAACCTGGGCTCTCATAACACCTGAGCAGTGCCAGAAACTCATCGACTCCATGCCACGCCGCATTAACGCAGTAATTGAGGCAAAAGGAGCTCCAACCAAGTATTGAGTATTGTACATGCTCATATTTTTCATTTTCATACTTTTCAGTTGGCCAACATTTCTAAAAATCCCTTTTTTGTATTAGCCTTAAGTAATATTCTAATTTTGTGACACACGGAATTTTGGATTTTCATTTGTTGCCACTTCAAATCATCAAAATTAAATGAAATAAACATTTGAATGCATCAGTCTGTGTGCAATGAATAAATATAATGTACAAGTTACACCTTTTGAATGCAATTACTGAAATAAATCAAGTTTTTCAAAATATTCTAATTTACTGGCTTTTACCTGTATCTTTACTGGTCCTAACTAGCCATGCACTAACCTCCACGTATATAGTGGCAATCTAGGGGAAACCCTGCATATTTACTTTATATTTATATTTGGGTTTTAAAATCTTGCTTTATTGTCTGAATATCAATGATAGCCTGGCAGTTATTAAATATATATTTTTTCATTACCACATTTAGAAAATTTATAGAAGATTGTTTTTTAATTTTTATGATCACATTTTTGCCCTTTTGAAAGACGTGTTGTTGTATGGTGTTGGTTTTTTTCGTACGGTGTTTTGTATCGCTTTATTTTAATAAATATTAACTTTAAAAAAAGTGTTCATGTTTATTACTCAGGTCTAAGAAAGCACAGCTGTGCACAATTGAATATCTTGGCTCAGACACTAATGTGTTTATACAAGTTCAGATTGGGTTATGATGTTTGTAACGGGGGAAATACGTTAATGTTTCTTGTATTCATGTTTGCGTTTAAGATAGCTAGCGATTAGTGGCGCTATGGCCGTTAGCTGCTAGCTAGCGATCAGCGCATTAGCTTGCTTCTTCAGGAAATGAACGGTATCGCCGGTCTGTGAGTTATCAATCACGATTGTGCGATCATTTTCATTTAAAAAAAGATTTTCAAGGATTCAAGAAACTTAATTGTCATACCAGCACACGTGTGGAATTTAGTACTACAATAACAATAGTGCAAACATCATTGAAATTGAATTGGATATTGTCGGAGGCAGATATTTACATATATCCGAATTTAAATGTTACTTCTTTTGATTTCATTGTCATATTACAAAACAGCTAGTGTTTTTCTTCCAAATGTGGTCTTTTGGTTGTCTGCAAAACTGTGTGTGTTAACCTTGAATTCTTTGGAATGTGTTTTGACTAGCATGTGTTTTGACTAGGGAGAGGGGAGAGGAGAGAGGGTTTTGGGATCGGGAAGACAGACCATTTTGGCGGCGCGATAGAATGTTCTATGCTGGACTGGTCTCAAATATGTATATCTGCAAAGCTTTGAAAATATACAACAAAATACCTATTCTGTCTCTGGTGGTTTTTCAACTCAGCTTTAAGTGTCGTAAAAAGCTTGGGAGCGACTTGTGACTTGAATTCCCTGGGAGGAACAACTGGTCCAAAACGCAACAATATACAGTAAATAGCACTGGTTAATATAGGAATTGATTAATTTTTTTATTTGTTGCCATCACGTGTCACGGCATTCTCGCTCGTCGTCCGTGTGTGTGGGCCTGTATTTCCCATACAATTTCAAACTAAATTATTACCACAACCGGACATTTGGCTTTGTAATCATATTTTACTCCTTCTAATTTGTGTTACTTGGCAGGGAATGGCGAGTAGGGAGGCTGCAGGATCTGTCTGAGCTTCCTGTGTGTGTAAACTAGCTAGTGACCTGCTCTCCTCCCACCCAGACAAAGATTGTGTATGACTGACAAGAGGGTTCACTGCGTTCGGTTATTCTACTGGTAAATAAACGCGTTCAGGTGCTGAGAGTGATGCACGGAGTAAGAAGTCTTTTCCCCTGTTTAAAGCGGGAAACAAATGCGATGTAAACATAAGCACACCTGGAAGTGATCACGGTACCGCTTTAAATACTTCATCTGTGTCAGCACTTATAATAACAATATCACCAATACTTGGTTGATATTCAAGTCACAAAATGGAAATGGCGCATTTTCAATGGTTATCGGATTTTATGGGTGGAATAGTGGAGCTCTCACTGGCTTCGCTGTCAGCAGACTTTTATTTACATGTATTCAATATTTAGAATGCATCAAAAAAAATTAAATCATCGTCCTGTCTTTCATAATGATTGTGAACAATAGGTTAAATTAAAAAAAAAGTCAAGTTCTGCGGGTATGTCTGGAATATATTAGAATAACATCCACATCACAGACATGCTGACAACTCTCCAGACAATCGCGTGCGTCTTGTTTGGCAACGCTGTTTTTGCTGATCCAAGTCTTTTTTTGGTGGTCGAGTTTTTGGTACATCACTTGTCAATAGTGCACGAATAATAGGCTATCCAATAATACTAAAAAAAAAATCTATGAATGTTAGTCCTCCATCTTTATATTCTTTAGCCCTGTTTTACATACCAAGATTCTCTAAATGAAAGTAAAGTTGAGATGGTTTGTTTATTATCTTGAGTAGGTATGGAGTGAGAATAAGCAGGATAAATACATCTGGATAAACTTTCCATTTTGGTCAAGTACAAATCTCTTTGCAGCCATAAATTTAGTTAAGTTTGGCATTCTTTGATTGCAATTTCTATGTTGCTTTTCTGAGAGTCAATTTCAATTTTTGATAGGTTGATAACTAAATATTTCACTTTAGACTTTACAGGGATGTTGAAAATATTTTTTTTCGCGCATTCATGGATAGGAAACAATCCATATGTTTTAAAGATTTAGGCAAAGTCCTGATACTTTAAATGTTTCTTGAATATTTTCAATAGCAAGTGGGATTTAATCTTCATTCTTTAGAAAAAGAGTCGTGTCGTCTGCTAACGGACTATTTCTGAGCCTAACACATAACATTTTTGATTGCGTTATTGCTCTTCAAAGAGATTGCTATACATTTCCACAGCAGAGATGAATAAATAGGGTGATAAGAGACACCCTTGAGTAATACCCACTTTGATTGGGAAACTTGGGCTTGTGGCTGAAGCTAGCAAGACGTCACGCAGCTATTAATATTGTCATATCCAAGTATTTTCCTAAACTTAATACCAAATCCAATGTGTTCCAGCATTAGAAAAAGAAAGTCATGTTCCAGTGAGTCAAACGCTTTATAAAAGTCCAAGAAGAGCAGAAAACCATCACTGTCATGTATTGGTTACTCAGGTTCCCCCTACCATTGTAGGGGGAACTTAAGGGCGATGGACACAGGATGTGAGGACATGTGTTATGGGTTGGACACCGGGAAGCGAAGGAACGAAGAGCGGGAATAAAAGGCAGAAAAGACAATAAGCTTTCTTTGTTATTAATCTTAGAGTGCACTAACTAATAAGTTACAAGTCTGGCCCACAACAATCACCTGTAATCAAATCCCTGTATTCAATAATGTCCATGACGACTTTTAGTTTGTCATCGTCCTGAGAGGAATCTTGATTGTATGTCACTCACTCATATCCACATTTCTGCCAGTGGGTGCTCGGTGTGTGTGTGTATTAGTGTGGTCCCGATACCAATATTTTGGTACCGGTACCGGTACCAAAAGTATTTTGGTACTTTTCTAAATAAAGGGGACCACAAAAAATTCATCCATCCATCCATCTTCTTCCGCTTATCCGAGGTCGGGTCGCGGGGGCAGCAGCCTAAGCAGGGAAGCCCAGACTTCCCTCTCCCCAGCCACTTCGTCCAGCTCCTCCCGGGGGATCCCGAGGCGTTCCCAGGCCAGCTGGGAGACATAGTCTTCCCAACGTGTCCTGGGTCTTCCTCGTGGCCTCCTACCGGTCGGACATGCCCTAAACACCTCCTTAGGGAGGCGCTCGGGTGGCATCCTGACCAGATGCCCGAACCACCTCATCTGGCTCCTCTCGATGCGGAGGAGCAGCGGCTTTACTTTGAGCTCCCCCCGGATGACAGAGCTTCTCACCCTATCTCTAAGGGAGAGCCCCGCCACCCGGCGGAGGAAACTCATTTCGGCCGCTTGTACCCGTGATTTTGTCCTTTCGGTCATAACCCAAAGCTCATGACCATAGGTGAGGATGGGAACGTAGATCGACCGGTAAATTGAGAGCTTTGCCTTCCGGCTCAGCTCCTTCTTCACCACAACGGATCGATACAGCGTCCGCATTACTGAAGACGCCGCACCGATCCGCCTGTCGATCTCACGATCCACTCTTCCCTCACTCGTGAACAAGACTCCGAGGTACTTGAACTCCTCCACTTGGGGCAAGATCTCCTCCCCAACCCGGAGATGGCACTCCACCCTTTTCCGGGCGAGAACCATGGACTCGGACTTGGAGGTGCTGATTCTCATCCCAGTCGTTTCACACTCAGCTGCGAACCGATCCAGTGAGAGCTGAAGATCCTGGCCAGATGAAGCCATCAGGACCAAATCATCTGCAAAAAGCAGAGACCTAATCCTGTAGCCACCAAACCGGATCCCCTCAACGCCTTGACTGCGCCTAGAAATTCTGTCCATAAAAGTTATGAACAGAATCGGTGACAAAGGGCAGCCTTGGCGGAGTCCAACCCTCACCGGAAACGTGTCCGACTTACTGCCGGCAATGCGAACCAAGCTCTGACACTGATCATACAGGGAGCGGACCGCCACAATCAGACAGTCCGAAACCCCATACTCTCTGAGCACTCCCCACAGGACTTCCCGAGGGACACGGTCGAATGCCTTCTCCAAGTCCACAAAGCACATGTAGACTGGTTGGGCAAACTCCCATGCACCCTCAAGGACCCTGCCGAGAGTATAGAGCTGGTCCACAGTTCCACGACCAGGACGAAAACCACACTGTTCCTCCTGAATCCGAGGTTCGACTATCCGGCGTAGCCTCCTCTCCAGTACACCTGAATAGACCTTACCGGGAAGGCTGAGGAGTGTGATCCCACGATAGTTAGAACACACCCTCCGGTTCCCCTTTTTAAAGAGAGGAACCACCACCCCGGTCTGCCAATCCAGAGGTACTGCCCCCGATGTCCACGCGATGCTGCAGAGTCTTGTCAACCAAGACAGCCCTACAGCATCCAGAGCCTTAAGGAACTCCGGGCGGATCTCATCCACCCCCGGGGCCTTGCCACCGAGGAGCTTTTTAACTACCTCAGCAACCTCAGCCCCAGAAATAGGAGAGCCCACCACAGATTCCTCAGGCACTGCTTCCTCATAGGAAGACGTGTTGGTGGGATTGAGGAGGTCTTCGAAGTATTCCCTCCACCGATCCACAACTTCCGCAGTCGAGGTCAGCAGAACACCATCCGCACCATACACGGTGTTGGTAGTGCACTGCTTCCCCTTCCTGAGGCGGTGGATGGTGGTCCAGAATCGCTTCGAAGCCGTCCGGAAGTCGTTTTCCATGGCTTCCCCGAACTCCTCCCATGTCCGAGTTTTTGCCTCCGCGACCGCTGAAGCCGCACACCGCTTGGCCTGTCGGTACCTGTCCGCTGCCTCAGGAGTCCCATGAGCCAAAAGAACCCGATAGGACTCCTTCTTCAGCTTGACGGCATCCCTCACCGCCGGTGTCCACCAACGGGTTCTAGGATTACCGCCACGACAGGCACCAACTACCTTGCGGCCACAGCTCCAATCAGCCGCCTCGACAATAGAGGTGCGGAACATGGTCCACTCGGACTCAATGTCCAGCACCTCCCTCGTGACATGTTCAAAGTTCTTCCGGAGGTGGGAATTGAAACTCTCTCTGACAGGAGACTCTGCCAGACGTTCCCAGCAAACCCTCACAATGCGTTTGGGCCTGCCAGGTCTGTCCGGCATCCTCCCCCACCATCGCAGCCAACTCACCACCAGGTGGTGATCGGTAGAAAGCTCCGCCCCTCTCTTCACCCGAGTGTCCAAAACATGAGGCCGCAAATCCGATGACACAACTACAAAGTCGATCATAGAACTGCGGCCTAGGGTGTCCTGGTGCCAAGTGCACATATGGACACCCTTATGCTTGAACATGGTGTTCGTTATGGACAATCCGTGACGGGCACAAAAGTCCAATAACAAAACACCACTTGGGTTCAGATCCGGGCGGCCATTCTTCCCAATCACGCCTCTCCAGGTTTCACTGTCGTTGCCAATATGAGCGTTGAAGTCCCCCAGTAGAACGAGGGAATCACCCGGGGGAGCACTCTCAAGTACTCCCTCGAGTGAATCCAAAAAGGGTGGGTACTCTGAGCTGCTGTTTGGCGCGTAAGCGCAAACAACAGTCAGGACCCGTCCCCCCACCCGAAGGCGGAGGGAAGCTACCCTCTCGTCCACCGGGTTGAACTCCAACATGCAGGCTCTGAGCCGGGGGGCAACAAGAATTGCCACCCCAGCCCGTCGCCTCTCACTGCTGGCAACGCCAGAGTGGAAGAGAGTCCAGCCCCTCTCGAGAGAACTGGTTCCAGAGCCCTTGCTGTGCGTCGAGGTGAGTCCGACTATATCCAACCGGAACTTCTCTACCTCGCGCACTAGCTCAGGCTCCTTCCCCCCCAGCGAGGTGACGTTCCACGTCCCAAGAGCTAGCTTCTGTAGCCGAGGATCGGACCGCCAAGTGCCCTGCCTTCGGCTACCGCCCAGCTCACATTGCACCTGACCTCTATGGCCCCTGCTATGGGTGGTGAGCCCATTGGAGGGGGGACCCACGTTGCCTCTTCGGGCTGTGCCCGGCCGGGCCCCATGGGGACAGGCCCGGCCACCAGGCGCTCGCCATCGTGCCCCAACTCCGGGCCTGGCTCCGGAGGGGGGCCCCGGTGACCCGCGTCCGGGCGAGGGAAATCTGAGTCTCGGTTCTTGCATTTCCATAGAAGTCTTCGAGCTGCTCTTTGTCTGATCCCTCACCTAGGACCTGTTTGTCTTGGGAGACCCTACCAGGGGGCATGGAAGCCCCCGGACAACATAGCTCCTAGGATCATTGGGACACGCAAACTCCTCTACCACGTTAAGGTGGCAGCTCAGAGAGGAGACCACAAAAAATTATTGGCTTTATTTTAACAAAAAAATCTTAGGGTACATTAAACATATGTTTATTATTGCAAGTTTGTCCTTAAATAAAATAGTGAACATACTAGACAACTTGTCTTTTAGTAGTAAGTAAACAAACAAAGACTCCTAATTAGTCTGCAGGCATATGCAGTAACATATTGTGTCATTTTTACACCTATTATTTTGTCAACATTATTAAGGACAAGTGGTAGAAAATGAATGATTAATCTACTTGTTCATTTACTGTTAATATCTGCTTATTTTCTGTTTCAACATGTTCTATTTACACTTCTGTTAAAATGTAATAATCACTTATTCTTCTGTTGTTTGATACTTTACGTTACTTTTGGATGATACCACAAATTTGGGTATCGATCCGATACCAAGTAGTTACAGGATCATACATTGGTCATATTCAAAGTCCTCATGTGTCCAGGGACATATTTCCTGACTTTATAAACATAATATATATATTAAAAAAAAACGAAATAAGATTTTGTGATGTTAAAAAATATGGATGTACTCATAGTAGTATCGACTAAATACGGTATTGTACGTGGTATCATTACAGTGGATGTTAGGTGTAGACCCACCAATGGCGTTTGTTTATATTGTAATTGTAATTCTGGGAATTTGTTCTGTAGTGTTTACGTTGCGTTGCGGTGCAAATATTCTTCCAAAATGTGTTTGTCATTGTTGTTTAGTGTGGTTTCACTACATGGCACATGTTTATGACAGTGTTGGCGTTGTTCATACTGCCACCCTTAGTGTGACATGTATGGCTGTTGACTAAGTATGCGCTTCATTGGCTTTTTGTATAATGTGTTCAAAGGCAAGATGATTGTGTCATTTGGGAATTATCAGACACAATAACATTTTGGTTAGGTTATGATGGTTATAGATTATATGATTTATGACTTTTTTATATTGCGAAATGGACCAAAATGAACAACACTAGGATTGAATTTTCAAAAAGGATTTTATCGATCCGTTGTGGTGAAAAAGGAGCTGAGCCGGAAGGCAAATCTCTCAATTTACAGGTCGACCTACGTTTCCATCCTCACCTATGGTCATGAGCTTTGGGTTATGACCGAAAGGACAAGATCACGGGTACAAGCGGCCCAAATGAGTTTCCTCCGCCGGGTGGCGGGTCTCTCCCTTAGAGATAGGGTGAGAAGCTCTGCCATCCGGGGGGAGCTCAAAGTAAAGCCGCTGCTCCTCCACATGGAGAGGAGCCAGATGAGGTGGTTCAGGCATCTGCTCAGGATGCCACCCGAACGCCTCCCTAGGGAGCTGTTTAGGGCACATCTGACCGGCAGGAGGCCACGGGGAAGACCCAGGACACGTTGGGAAGACTATGTCTCCTGGATGGCCTGGGAACGCCTCGGGATACCCCGGGAAGAGCTGGACGAAGTGGCTGGGGAGAGGGAAGTCTGGGCTTTCCTGCTTAGGCTGCTGCCCCCGCGACCCGACCTCGGATAAGATGGATGGATGGAAAAATGATTTTAAAGATTGAAAGTGGGTGCTCGGCATTGTCCGTGCCACGGACAATACGTTACACACATACAGTTGTTGACAAAATACACTGTACATTATATACCTCAGCTAACTAAACTATGGAAATGTATAATTTTAATTCACATAGCAATACGGTCTCACTGCACAGCAGGCCAGCAGTTAGCCGAGTCATTGCGCAATCCATGGTGAGGCACAACTGGCTGCTGACTCACCGCAAGTCTCTTCTCAGTATTTGAACGGCAAATGTGAAAACTCAGCGATTTTGAATAAAAATAATCTAAAACTGGTGAAGTTAAATGGAAAATAACGTTATAGTATAATCACTGGATACATATAACAATTCAATTATTTATTTTTCTTTTTATATTTTTTTTCTTTCCATGATGGCACGTGAGACCCCGCCTCACCTGCCTCTAGTGACTGCACGTCACTAGTCCGTGGGTGCTCGCACGGGATACGAGCTGTCACGCCAAATTTCTTCCCCCTACAAAAACCTTCCCCCACCTATTTACTTCCGGTGTCATTTCCTCTTACGCCATTTCCTATTACTTACGTCATTTCCTCTTACGTCATTGACAGCGATCGATAACATTTAATTCGGCTTTGACACAGGACAGCAGCACACACAATATTGTAGTGAAATGGTTTCAACAATAATGTTGATTTAAAGTACAGACATTTAACAGTATTACATATTAATTAATATCATACTTGCCAACCTTGAGAGCTCCGATTTCGGGAGGTGGGGGGGGTGGAGGTTGGGGGGCGTGGTCGGGGTGGGTTGGGGCGTGGTTGGGGGCGTGGTTAAGAGGGGGGAGTATATTGACAGCTAGAATTCACCAAGTCAAGTATTTCATACATATATATATATATATATATATATATATATATATATATATATATATGAAAATATGCAAACAAAACTGTGTTTGGATAATTGATACTTCAAACTTGCATAAATAAATCTTAAGGAATATAACATAACTTGGCTTCTGAGAGCTTCAAAATGTAATGAATAAAATGCTAAAGTTGTTGATAAACAAGCAATTATTTTAATAATTAAATATGGTCATTTTAAATGAATTATTATGATAATATAAAATTAATTATTTCAAATATGTTGGATGTAATAAGGAGTCAGAAAAAATACAACAAAAAAAATACAATTAATGTTGATGTTTTTAGCAAAATATAGTAAAAATGTATTTTTTTTTTTTTTAATTAATAAATATATTTATTTTTAGGTAAGATAAACATAATATTACAATTTGTCTCTAGTCTGGATGATTTAGTTCTTGTCACCTTGTTGTCCTCCCGTCGTGAAAAAAGGCTGTCCTCACTCAGGTCCGCATGGAGCTGGAGGGGGCGTGGCCTCCAGCTCCGGCTGAAAATCGGGAGATTTTCGGGAGAATATTTGTCCCGGGAGGTTTTCGGGAGAGGCGCTGAATTTCGGGAGTCTCCCGGAAAATTCGGGAGGGTTGGCAAGTATGATTAATATTAGTGAAATGGTTTCAACAATAATGTTGAAGTACAGACATTTAACAGCATTATCTATTAATTAATATTTTTTGCACGTTACCACGAAGACAGAAGTTCCCAGCAGCGGCCCTAACACTCCGCCTGGAATTTTTCGAAGCCTGCTGGTGTTTGACATAAGTCCCCTGGGAAAGATAAAGACAAATGTCATTCAGTGACACCATCATTTTCAGGAGATTTGGATTCAATCGATCGCTGTCAATGACGTAAGAGGAAATGACGTAAGAGGAAATGACCCTGGAAGTAAATGGGGTGGGAAGGTTTTTGTAGGGGGAAGAAATTTGGCGTGACAGCGCCTTTGCACCATACTTGCCAACCTTGAGACCTCCGATTTCGGGAGGTGGGGGATGGGGGGCGTGGTCTGGCGGGGGCGGGGTTGGGGGCGGGGCTAAGAGGGGAGGAGTATATTTACAGCTAGAATTCACCAGGTCAAGTATTTCATATATATATATATATATATATATATATATATATATATATATATATATATATATATATATATATATATATATATATATATATATAAGAAATAATTGACTTTCAGTGAATTCTAGCTATATATATATATATTTATTTTATTATATATATATGTATATATATAAATAAAAGAAATACTTGAATTTCAGTGTTCATTTATTTACACATATACACACACATAACACCCATCTACTCATTGTTGAGTTAAGGATTGAATTGTCCATCCTTGTTCTATTCTCTGTCACTATTTTTCCAACCATGCTGAACACCCTTTCGCAGGTACCCAGAAAGGTTTCGAGTACCACCAAAAAAACTGAATCTCTGAAGACAGTATAAAAATCTGTGTTAAAGGTGTACAAATACTGTTTGTATAATAAGCATGTTATTGTTTACAAATGAGGGTTAAGAGTTCAGTACTAAAAAAAAAAGAAAAGAATATGCTTAAGTACAGTTTTTTAATTGAGCTGCTGCATTTTTTGGTTGGGTTGTTTATTTATTTTGAGTAACTTCTATACATTTCTAAAAGGGGAGGAATGTAATAGAGTGATCTATGTTTGTCTGTTGCCATCTCCTGGTGAATGTTGGCTATAGCATACTGGAGTTACTTTTTGGTTGGCCAACAATTTACGTGGTGTTGCGCACCTGACGTCACTCAGGTCCGCATGGAGCTGGAGGGGGCGTGGCTTCCAGCTCAGCCTGAATTTCGGGAGATTTTCGGGAGAAAATTTGTCCCGGGAGGTTTTCGGGAGAGGCGATGAATTTCGGGAGTCTCCCGGAAAATCCGGGAGGGTTGGCAAGTATGCTATGCACTCACTAATAATGTTTCCAATACTTTTTTGGAGTCTAGTTTTACAAAATGTAAGCCGGGAGGGGGAAGTGGTAGAAAATCAATGGATGGAAGTAAACAAATTATTAGTCAGAATTTTTAAGCGTAAAAAAAGAAAAGTCGGGAACGGAAGTTGCTGCCATCCGGCGCATGCGCACATCGATGAGCAGTGACAAAGCGAAAAGAGCAAGATGGCGGACTGAGCGTTTCTAACTTTCTGGTGGAGTTTCACAATTACGATCTTAAAACATTATTGATTCGAATACTGCAGCAAATACTTCACGATAAATATTGCCTTAAGTCTACGAAAACAACATTTGAGTTTGGAAAGATGGAGTGTTATGTGAAGTGAAGATTGAAGACGTGATAGAAGATGGACGACTACTGCTATGCTAAGATGGCGACGTCGGCTAAAAGAGAACATGAAAGAGAATCAACTTCCAGCAAATCACCAACGGAGATAAAGACGAAAGATGAAGGTGAGTGAGTTGAAGTTTTGTCATTTGAAAGCTATTTGAATTTCAAGCCCTTAAAGTCTAAATGAGCCGACCTTGTTGAAGAATGTAAAGAAAGAGCCGCCATGATTGTTAGCTTGAAGAAGGCAGTGGAGTTCACATCAGAGGAGATGAAAGAATGCAAAAGTCAAATGAAGAAAGTGGAAGAGCAAAACAAGCGCTTGTGTAAAGAAAATAATGATGTGAAAGAAGAGATTTGGGGGAAGAGTAAGAGATGTGCAGTGTGTGAAGAGAAGAACATCCTGCTTGCTGGACCAAAGAAGAATAATAATATGATTACTGTCATACTTGCCAACCCTCCCGGATTTTCCGGGAGACTCCCGAAATTCAGCGCCTCTCCCGAAAACCCCCCGGGACAAATTTTCTCCCGAAAATCTCCCGAAATTCAGGCGGAAGCTGGAAGCCACGCCCCCTCCAGCTCCATGCGGACCTGAGTGACTGTCAAAGTGACGTGTCAACAGCCTGTATTCACGTCCGCTTTCCCACAATATAAACAGCGTGCCTGCCCAAACACGTTATAACTGTAGAATGATCGAGGGCGAGTTCTTGGTTTCTTATGTGGGTTTATTGTTAGGCAGTTTCATTAACGTCCTCCCAGCGCGATAACAACACACAGCAACAGCAGTCATGTTTTATTCTACCGTAAAGCAGTTTGTCTGCCGTAAACAGCAATGTTGTTGTAATATATTGAGTTGGAGGCAATAACCAGGCGAGGTGATAAAGTACGTCTCTTTACTGTAGACTTCAGAACAGACTCACACACTTGACGTCAGGTGCGCAACACTGCGTAAATCGTTGGCCAACCAAAAAGTAACCCCAGTACGCTATAGCCAACATTCACCAGGAGATGGCAACAGACAAACATAGATCACTCTATTACATTCCTCCCCTTTTAGAAATGTAGAAGTTACTCAAAATAAATAAACAACCCAACCAAAAAATGCAGCAGCTCAATTAAAAAACTGTACTTAAGCCACATTCTTTCTTTTTTTTTTTAGTGCTGAACTCTTAACCCTCATTTGTAAACAATAACATGCTTATTATACAAACAGTATTTGTACACCTTTAACACAGATTTTTATACTGTCTTCAGAGATTCAGTTTTTTTGGTGGTACTCGAAACCTTTCTGGGTACCTGCGAAAGGGTGTTCAGCATGGTTAGAAAAATAGTGACAGAGAATAGAACAAGGATGGACAATTCAACCCTTAACTCAACAATGAGTAGATGAGTGTTATGTGTGTGTATATGTGTAAATAAATGAACACTGAAATTCAAGTATTTCTTTTATTTATATATATATATATATATATATATATATATATATATATATATATATATATATATATATATATATATATATATATATATATATATATATATATATATATATAAATAAAATAAATACTTGAATTCACTGAAAGTCAAGTATTTCATATATATATATATATATATATATATATATATATATATATATATGAAATACTTGACTTTCAGTGAATTCTAGCTATATATATATATATATATATATATATATATATATATATATATATATATATATATATATATAAATAAAAGAAATACTTGAATTTCAGTGTTCATTTATTTACACATATACACACACATAACACTCATCTACTCATTGTTGAGTTAAGGGTTGAATTGTCCATCCTTGTTCTATATATATATATATATATATATATATATATATATATATATATATATAAAATACTTGACTTGGTGAATTCTAGCTGTAAATATACGGTACTCCTCCCCTCTTAGCCACGCCCCCGCCCCACCCCGACCACGCCCCCACCCCCCACCTCCCGAAATCGGAGGTCTCAAGGTTGGCAAGTATGATTACTGTCAACTTTTGATTGGGAAGTTCTCCACAAGTGTCACAGCTCATTAAATAAGTCAAAGAAAGTTATCAAATTAAACCGGTTGAATTTATTTGGGGGTCTGTTATTACAAAGCATTTTGGGGGATATTTCAATGTTAGGCACTTAAGATATTAAAAATAGGTATTGTTAAAAAAACACATTCTCTTGTATTGCAAAAAAAGTCAAAATATAATTGTATACTTCAACTTGGACTGGGCGATATATGAAATATACTGGATATATCGCGGGTTTGTCTCTGTGCAATATAGAAAATTATATCGTGATATTCGAGTATACATTCTCACGCAGTTGCTTTTAGCTGCTGGCATTACACTACAGCAGGGGTAGGGAACCTATGGCTCTAGAGCCAGGTGTGGCTCTTTTGATGACTGTATCTGGCTCTCAGATAAATCTTAGCTGACATTGCTTAACACGATAAGTAATGAATAATTCCGCTGGTAATCACAGTGTTAAAAATAACGTTCAGAATATAAAACATTCTCATGCATTTTAATCCATCAATCCGTTTTCTTCCACACCTGTTCATTAATGGTAAGAAGTATTTTATTTATTATTGGTTAACTTCAGAATAACAATGTCATTAAAAAGAATAAGAGACTTATTATACTCAAAAAATGTTGGTCTTACTTAAAAATGCACACATTGAGTTGTATTCAGTGTTAAAAAAAATACTATATGGCTCTCACGGAAATACATTTGAAAATATTTGGCTTTCATGGCTCTCTCAGCCAAAAAGGTTCCCGACCCCTGCACTACAGCATGGGTGGGCAATTCATTTTTACCGGGGGCCGCATGAGCAACCCGAGCACTGCTGGAGGGCCACAACGACAATATTTCAATTAAATTTTGCTCAATATTATTTTTGATATACCGTAAGATAAATAATAATAGTAATTTAATTTAACCTAACTTAACTTTATACAAAAGCAGATGGCTTTTGATGGTTTTATTTTTAACACTGTCTACTACACTTTCTGATGTATAATACAATGCAAAAATGTCAATTTCTGCACAGGGTTAATTTAAAGTTCATCCTGCATCCTCTTTAAAAGTCCAACATTTTTCCCCGTCAGATTTGGACAACCATCTGTTGTCACACCTGCCAGCTTGTCCCATTTCAGTCCCAACATGTCCAAACACGCATTTACCTATGTGAACAAGTCATTACCTGTGGTTGTCCCTTTAAATTGACTGCATGGCTGCCAGCTCCTCCGTGATTTGAAAGTCAGCCGTTATCCCACGTAAGAAGATGAGCAGCTGGGCGGTGTCACGTACATCGCAGCTCTCATCCAAAGCCAGCGAAAAACAGTCAAAGTCGGCTGTTCTGTTCTTCAGCTGAAGCTCCCAAGTTTCCGGGCATATCAACGCAACAGAATCCAATAAGCACTCCTGTATAAACTCTCCGTCAGAAAACGCCTTACTTTTTCTGGCGATTTTGTGTGAAGTGACGGAACTTGTCCTGACAGCTGCATCTCTGGGGGTGTGAAATTTGGCAAAAAGTCCTTGTTGAGTTTGCAGTTTTACCATCAACGCATCAGTCTCCCTTGCGCGCGCTTCGTCGGACAGATTCTGGTATTTTTCCTCGTGCTTCGTCATGTAGTGGCGATTCAAATGATATTCTTTAAACACAGCAACCTGTGTACCACAAATTAAGCACACGGCTTTACCTTTAATTTCTGTAAAGAAATACTTGGCAGTCCATGTCTTGTTGGAAACACACCATTCGTCATCAACTTTTCTCTTTTTAGCGTGAGCTGACATCTCGGGAGGAACTGTGCATCACTTGTCGCTGTGCACCTTCACTCACAGGTTACACCCGCACATACGTCCATAAATAACAATTTTCAAAATAAAAACAACACAGTTGTATTGCACGCACGACATAAATGTTTTTTTAAACTTTATTTTGTAATTTGTGATTGCCGCTGTTCACATTCACTCACACGGAAGTAATACAAATAACGCTTTTCAAAACAAAAGCAGCACCGTTGTATTGCACACTCGACATAGATACTTTTTAAAATTTATTTTGTAATTTATGATTGGCCTCACGCGAGCCGGACAGGGACGCACAAAGGGCCGGCGGGCCGCCGAATGCCCAGGTCTGCACTACAGGCTCTTCTCCCTCTTTCTTGTCTCTCCTTCTCACAGAGACATAAAACAAGCACACCTTCTTACGTACGCCACATACTGTCGCGTCGTACGCCCTCGCGGAGCAGACAGGTAGCAGCATGGGTAACGTTAGCTGTGATGCTAGCGGAGTGGTGCGAGTGGTAATACGAGAGAAAGAAGGTGCAAATCTGGTAACAAATACAGGTAAAAGCCAGTAAATTAGAATATTTTGAAAAACTTGATTTATTTCAGTAATTGCATTCAAAAGGTGAACAGAGTGGACCGACACCAGCAGATGACATGGCACCCCAAACCATCACTGATGGTGGAAACTTTACACTAGACTTCAGGCAACGTGGATCCTGTGCCTCTCCTGTCTTCCTCCAGACTCTGGGACCTCGATTTCCAAAGGAAATGCAAAATTTGCTTTCGTCAGAAAACATGACTTTGGACCACTCAGCAGCAGTCCAGCTGGTGTCGGTCCACTCTGTTTCCTGAGATCCAGGGTCAACGCAGCCGTCTACCAGCAAGTTTTAGAGCACTTCATGCTTCCTGCTGCTGACCTGCTCTATGGAGATGGAGATTTCAAGTTCCAACAGGACTTGGCGCCTGCACACAGCGCAAAATCTACCCGTGCCTGGTTTACGGACCATGGTATTTCTGTTCTAAATTGGCCCGCCAACTCCCCTGACCTTAGCCCCATAGAAAATCTGTGGGGTATTGTGAAAAGGAAGATGCAGAATGCCAGACCCAAAAACGCAGAAGAGTTGAAGGCCACTATCAGAGCAACCTGGGCTCTCATAACACCTGAGCAGTGCCAGAAACTCATCGACTCCATGCCACGCCGCATTAACGCAGTAATTGAGGCAAAAGGAGCTCCAACCAAGTATTGAGTATTGTACATGCTCATATTTTTCATTTTCATACTTTTCAGTTGGCCAACATTTCTAAAAATCCCTTTTTTGTATTAGCCTTACACAATATTCTAATTTTGTGACACACGGAATTTTGGATTTTCATTTGTTGCCACTTCAAATCATCAAAATTAAATGAAATAAACATTTGAATGCATCAGTCTGTGTGCAATGAATAAATATAATGTACAAGTTACACCTTTTGAATGCAATTACTGAAATAAATCAAGTTTTTCAAAATATTCTAATTTACTGGCTTTTACCTGTAGAGGAAGAATTAATTCCTAAGAAAAACAGCAGTTTTTTCATATTGCTATTATTTGTAATTGATGGTTGTCACTATTACTATTTTACTTGTTGTGTACACCTGTGAAGTAAAAACCATTTCAGGTGACTACCTCTTGAAGCTCGTGGAGAGAATGCCAAGAGTGTGCAAAGCAGCAATCAGAGCAAAGGGTGGCTATTTTGAAGAATCTAGAATATAAAACATGTTCTCCGTTATTTCACTTTTTTTTGTTAAGTACATAACTCCACATGTGTTCATTCATAGTTGTGATGTGACAATCTACAATGTAAATACCGTATTTTCCGCACTATAAGGCGCACCTAAAAACCACAAATGTTCTCAAAAGCTGACAGTGCGCCTTATAACCCGGTGCGCTTTATTACGATTCATTTTCATAAAGTTTCGATCTCGCAACTTCGGTAAACAGCCGCCATCTTTTTTCCCGGTAGAACAGGAAGCGCTTCTTCTTCTACGCAAGCAACCGCCAAGGAAAGCATCCGCCCCCATAGAACAGGAAGCGTTTCTTCTTCTACCCGCCCCCGGAAGAAGAAGAAAAAACGCGCGGATATCACCGTACGTTTCATTTCCTGTTTACATCTGTAAAGACCACAAAATGGCTCCTACTAAGCGATCCGGTTCATAAAAAGACGCAATCTCTCCATCCGCACACGGATTACTACCGTATTTCACAGCAACTGATATTCCTGTGGAACGGGAGCACGTACGGTGAATATTCGCACCACAGGGAATGAGAAGTCGTCCTTCACTGTGGTTCTAGCTTGCCATGCTAATGGCCAGAAACTTCCTCCCATGGTGATATTCAAAAGGAAGACCTTGCCAAAAGAGACCTTTCCAGCCGGCGTCATCATAAAAGCTAACTCGAAGGGATGGATGGATGAAGAAAAGATGAGCGAGTGGTTAAGGGAAGTTTACGCGAAGAGGCCGGGTGGCTTTTTTCACACAGCTCCGAAGGCGAACACACCTTCACTAAGACGGGCAGATAGCGCCGGTCGACATACGCCAACATCTGCCAGTGGATCGTAAATGCCTGGGCAGATAGTTTCGGTCACAACTGTGGTCCGAGCTTTCCGGAAGGCAGGATTCACAGAACTGCTGCACAACAACAGCGACACTGAATCCGATGACTTCGACGAGGCGGAGCCGGCCATTTTTGGATCCCACGCTTGCGCAACTTTTCAATTCGGACACCGAAGACGAAGAATTCGAAGGATTTACGAATGAAGAATAACTTCAGAAGGTGAGCGCTATGTTTATTTTGTGTGTTGTGACATTAACGTTCGAGCAACATTATGTTGCTATTTATTGCTCTACACCATTTTGAATTTTACTATGTTTGTGATTGCACATTTGCGTACATTTTGGGACAGAGTTGTTAGAACGCTGGTTTTCAATATATTATTAAAGTTTGACTGAACTATCTGACTGTTTTTTTGACATTCACTTTAGCGCAGCGTTTTTTTGACATTCACTTTAGCGCAGCGTAGGCGCGGCTTATAGTCCGGGGCGGCTTATTGGTGGACAAAATTATGAAATATGTAATTCATAGAAGGTGCGGCTAATAATCCGGTGCGCCTTATAGTGCGGAAAATACGGTAGTCATGAAAATAAAGAAAACGCATTGGAACGAGAAGGTGTGTCCAAACTTTTGGCCTGTACTGCATATCTGGTTGTTCTTTAGGTTTTATTTAAAGCAGAGTTTTGGTGGTACTGTACAATAAATACTTAATCGTGAGTTCAATATCAATTAAAATCATTGTGATTAGTTTCTACAAACCCTGTTTCCATATGAGTTGGGAAATTGTGTTAGATGTAAATATAAACGGAATACAATGATTTGCAAATCCTTTTCAACCCATATTCAATTGAATGCACTACAAAGACAACATATTTGATGTTCAAACTCATAAAATCTGTTTATTTTTTTGCAAATAATAATTAACTTAGAATTTCATGACTGCAACACGTGCCAAAGTAGTTGAGAAAGGGCATGTTCACCACTGTGTTACATGGCCTTTCCTTTTAACAACACTCAGTAAACATTTGGGAACTGAGGAGACACATTTTTTAAGCTTCTCAGGTGGAATTCTTTCCCATCCTTGCTTGATGTACAGCTTAAGTTGTTCAACAGTCCGGGGGTTTCCGTTGTGCTATTTCAGGCTTCATAATGCGCCACACATTTTCAATGGGAGACAGGTCTGGACTACAGGCAGGCCAGTCTAGTACCCGCACTCTTTTACTATGAAGCCACGTTGATGTAACACGTGGCTTGGCATTGTCTTGCTGAAATAAGCAGGGGCGTCCATGGTAACGTTGCTTGGATGGCAACATATGTTGCTCCAAAAGCTGTATGTACCTTTCAGCATTAATGGCGCCTTCACAGATGTGTAAGTTACCCATGTCTTGGGCACTAATACACCCCCATACCATCACAGATGCTGACTTTTCAACTTTGCGCCTATAACAATCCGGATGGTTCTTTTCCTCTTTGGTCCGGAGGACACGACGTTCACAGTTTCCAAAAACAATTTGAAATGTGGACTCGTCAGACCACAGAACCCTTTTCCACTTTGTATCAGTCCATCTTAGATGAGCTCAGGCCCAGCGAAGCAGACGGCGTTTCTGGGTGTTGTTGATAAACGGTTTTCGCCTTGCATAGGAGAGTTTTAACTTGCACTTACAGATGTAGCGACCAACTGTCGTTACTGAAAGTGGGTTTCTGAAGTGTTCCTGAGCCCATGTGGTGATATCCTTTACACACTGATGTTACTTGTTGATGCAGTACAGCCTGAGGGATCGAAGGTCACGGGCTTAGCTGCTTACGTGCAGTGATTTCTCCAGATTCTCTGAACCCTTTGATGATATTACGGACCGTAGATGGTGAAATCCCTAAATTCCTTGCAATAGCTGTTTTTTCTTAAACTGTTCAACAATTTGCTCACGCATTTGTTGACAAAGTGGTGACCCTCGCCCCATCCTTGTTTGTGAATGACTGAGCATTTCATGGAATCTACTATTATACCCAATCATGGCACCCACCTGTTCCCAATTTGCCTGTTCACCTGTGGGATGTTCCAAATAAGGGTTTGATGAGCATTCCTCAACTTTATCAGTATTTATTGCCACCTTTCCCAACTTCTTTGTCGCGTGTTGCTGGCATCAAATTCTAAAGTTAATGATTATTTGCAACAACAAAAAAAGTTTATCAGTTTGAACATCAAATATGTTGTCTTTGTAGCATATTCAACTGAATATGGGTTGAAAATGATTTTCAAATCATTGTATTCCGTTTATATTTACATCTAACACAATTTCCCAACTCATATGGAAACGGGGTTTCTATAATCGTACAGCCCGATGCTGAAAATTGCTTTTATTCCGACACGTGACTTCTTTCCGGAATTAAAAACCAATGGTGGTCAACGAAGCCAAAATGGCTGTTTTACAGCAAGCAGCGTGCGATCTGAGTACAAAAGAGGCTTAAATCTTCCTGCAAAAAGCAGATATGGAGTGGAATAGATCACTTTACTTTATCAAAAAAAAGATTTGTCGAGTGATATCAAGGATTATACGTCGGTCGTGTTCTCAGACATATCGAACTATTGTGCTCCAGACATCATTCTACACAACAAAACAGGTGAAAACTTAGAAAAGCATGGAGGTCTACAACTTGTTTGTGTGTAGCTGGGTCAAGGACATTGATATCAAGACTCTCCCGGATAAATATGCATCGTTTTTGCTCAGGTAAGTTTGTATTTCATGATTTAACATTATGTCTACTGATGTTTGTGCCAGTTACGAGTCACGTGTTTATCCCATCTCTATCAAAATATAACTATAGATGTCAACATTTGTGCTGAATGTTTTATTTATGATTGCTGCCTTTGGTTAGGGATGTCCCGATCCAGGTTTTTGCACTTCCGGTCCGATACCGATATTGTTTTTGCACTTCCGATCCAATACCGATACTGACCGATACCGATACTGACCGATAATGGCCTATCCGAGCATGTACCGTATTTTCCGCACTATAAGGCGCACCTAAAAACCACAAATTTTCTCAAAAGCTGACAGTGCGCCTTATAACCCGGTGCGCTTTATATATGGATAAATATTAAGATTAATTTTCATAAAGTTTCGGTCTCGCAACTTCGGTAAACAGCCGCCATCTTTTTCCCCCGTAGAAGAAGCGCGCGGTGCATGCTGGGATATGTGACGTTTCATTTCCATTTGTGTGTTTATGTAAAGACCCCAAAATGGCTCCTATTAAGTGTGTTGTCTGTCTAATTATAAATAATGCAGACGAGGCGTGTTAACTGAGTTCTCAACGTTTACTCACAGCGTGCTCATAACCACATTCTAACTGCCAGCATACAACAACGCTTCTCAGGGCTACCGCGCATGCTCGTCACTATCGTTGCATGCTGGGTAGTGTAGTTGTTATATTTGCTAGCTCATAACATCACATTAAGAGACACGCTTACGCGCTTAATTCAATACTCGCCGTCATTCCGGGTGGATTGACAAAAGACCTCCAGCCGCTAGATATTGGTGTCAACAGGGCATTCGAAGCTAGACTGCTAACTGCGTGGGAACAGTGGATGACAGAAGGCGAACACACGTGACGTTCACCGAGACAGGGAGACAGCGCCAGACGACATTTTGGATCCCACATTCGCCCAACTTTTCAATTCGGACAACGAAGGAGAATAATTCGAGGGATTTATGAATGAAGAATAACTTCAGAAAGTGAGCGTTATGTTTATTTTGTGTGTTGTGACATTAACGTTCGAGCAACATTATGTTGCTATTGCTCTGCACTATTTTGAATTTTACTATGTTTGTGATTGCACATTTGCGTACATTTTGGGAGTGAACAGAGTTGTTAGAACGCTGGTTTTTAATATATTATTAAAGTTTGACTGACCTATCTGACTGTTTTTTTTGACATTCCTTTAGCGCAGTTAGATGCGGCTTACAACACCGGGCGGCTTATAGGTGGACAAAGTTTTGAAATATGCCGTTCATTGAAGGCGCGGCTTTTAATCCAGGGCGCCTTATGGTGCGGAAAATACGGTATTAAAGTTTAAAGTTATTTAGCCTACTTAGTTGTCAGAATCATGTTGAAAAGGGTTTTAGTACTCTTGATAACAACTAGCCAGCTGAATTAGGGGAGTTTGAATAATACACAATGGTTGGTAACAAGAAACTGACCTGTTTATTCAAGGATAAACACAAAATAGACAAAATTATACATAACAGAAATGGCATCATTGAAACAAGGGCTGGGCGATATGGCCTTTTTTTAATATTGCGATATTTTAAGGCCATATTGCAATACACGATATATATCTCGATATTTTGCCTTAGCCTTGAATGAACACTTGATGCATATAATCACAGCAGTATGATGATTCTATGTGTTTTGATTGATTGATTGAGACTTTTATTAGTAGGTTGCACAGTGAAGTACATATTCCGTACAATTGACCACTAAATGGTAACACCCGAATAAGTTTTTCAACTTGTTTAAGTCGGGGTCCACTTAAATTGATTCATGATACAGATATATATACTATCAGATATATACTATCATCATAATACAGTCATCACACAAGATAATCACATTGAATTATTTACATTATGTATAATCCAGGGTGTGGAGGGGGGCGCCGGATGTAAGTGTCAAAAAGACAGCCAAAAGAGTTTGATATGAGAATAAATCTAAAGTTAAAATATAGGGTAGAAATGCACCCATTTGCAGGAAATGTAGTCTTGATTTTCAAAATTTTCTTTCAAGGCTTGCATGTCTACATTAAAACATTCTTCTTCATACTGCATTAATATATGCTACTTTTAAACTTTCATGCAGAGAGGGAAATCACAACAACAAAAAAATCACTATTTTTTTCATACGGTGTTGATGTGGAAATGTTTGCCTCGGCGATGGTGTGGACGTGTGGCACCGAATGGAGATAAGTGTCTCGACAGACCTTACAATATTTGAACAATGATGACGAAAACTGTTTTCTCTGTCGTGCCCGTGTGTCGAAAATTGTTATGCGCTTATTTTTATTTTTGATTTTGTGCGTGGCATAGATTTGCCGTGCGCAGAGGACGCTTGAGCAGGAGCGCACCTTAGCGGCTGCGCTAGCATCACAGCTAACGTTAGCCATGCTGCTACCTCGCTCTCTGCTGGGAGAGGGCGTATACGTATGTGACGTATGACGTGACAGTATGTGACGTATGTCGTGACAGTATGTGACGTGTGTAAGAAGGTGCGCTCGCTGTCTGTGAGAGGGAGACACAGGAAAGAGTGAGAAGAGCCTGTCGTGTAATGCCAGCAGCTAAAAGCAACTGCGTGAGAATCCACAGACCTGTGTGGATGTGTTGAAGGTGTGCTGGAAAATGCGGAACGGAAATTAGGGAGCAGCAGAAAAGTGGAATGTATTATTTAAATCGGTGCGTTGGAAAACACAGAACAGAGTTTTTTTTTAAACTGGATCTGGATCCAAATATCGGATCGGGACATCCCTACCTTTGGTACTCTTTTAGGTTTTGCTCACATTTGCTTTCTTTTGCAAAGACATGCACCTGGGGATAGGTTGATTGGCAACACTAAATTGGCCCTAGTGTGTGAATGTTGTCTGTCTATCTGTGTTGGCCCTGTGATGAGGTGGCGACTTATCCAGGGTGTACCCCGCCTTCCACCCAAATGCAGCTGAGATAGGCTCCAGCACCCCCCGCGACCCCAAAAGGGAGAAGCGGTAGAAAATGGATGGATGGATGGATGTTTAGACTTGCCGAGTTGGTGCTTTTTCAAAACACTCGCTGCAAACATGTCTTTAAGAAATACAAATAATATCAATATATTACTTAAATGGGAAATAGTAAATGTTGCAAGTGTATAAAACAAATCTTTAATGAAGGGATCACTGCAAACGTGTGCATTTTCCACTCTGCTCCCTTGGACTGGAGAGTGTGTTGCTTTTCTAGTCGTTTCGTAAAATCTTGCACTCTTCCCCCCTTTTTAATTACCTCACAAGGAAGCAAACCTGCCAACTACTCCGGTTTTCCCGTAATTAGTACGGTTTTCATCAACCTATTCCGGGTTACGGTTGCAGTGATAAAAAATACGGTTTTTCATTAATTAAAAAAAATTTTTTTTTTTTAAGTTTTATTCACGAAATCGCGTAACAACAATGACAATCGACACTGCTTCCCGTAACTTCCTATCGAGCCATTCCGAATGCCATGCGCGAGGCTATTTATAGCACCGCTGCCAAGCCCGAGGCACCAGTTGCCATTGTTTCCAAACGAGCGAATGATCATGAAATCAGCCGGAGAAAAATCGCAAACGAGTCTTAAACCGAAAAGAAAACTGCAGTCATTCCGTGAAGAATATTCAAAAGCCTATCCGGGAATAATTATCCGTTCCAAAAAGGGTGAAAACTACGCGAATTGCACCTTGTGCAGACAAGATTTTTCGATCGGACACGGAGGAATTAGCGATGTAAAAGACCACGTTGGGACAAAAAAACACGAGTCTAATGCCGTTGCTAGCGATACAAGTGGAAAACTTTCAACGTTTTTCGTCACCCAAACAGATTCTTTGGATACATTTGGATTTTAGCCACAAAAAGGTAATGACACCTATTGGAATTGTTTAGTACTGTTATACTGTTAAAAGTGTTTATACTATTTATGCTTTCAAGTCCAAGTTGAAGAAATCTTGTTAAATGTTGACAGCATAACTACCAAAATACAGAAGTATGTCCTTAATATTTTTGCAGTGCTATTTCTGTTGAAAAGTTAAAATGATTACATTAGAGATGTGATGTGCCACTTTTCAAGTGTCTGATGGCTTAAATTAATTTTCATAAATTTTTCATATTTTGAATTCTTTTGAAAGGCTTACAAAAAAATTACATTTGAATTGTAATTCCATGCAATTGACAGGACTATTAATTTTAATGAAGTTAGCTTACCATGTTTACAGTATGATAATTGTGATAGAAATGTGAATTTTAGGCACAGAATATTTTTTACAATTGAACAAGGCAGTAGATTATACAAGCTTGGACAGAAAGTTAATGACACCAATTTTTTTTTTAATGGAATTGTTTAGTACTGTTTTACCATTTGTTTACTGTAAAAAGTGTTTATACTGTTCATACTTTCAATTAACAAATTGAAGTCTTGTGAAAGGTTGACAGGATAACTGGCATTAACTGTCAAAATAATTTCAAACTATTGAAGTTAGCTTACAGAATAAACATGTCAATCAACCCATATGATTTTTGCTGTAATATTTTTGTTTTGAAAAGTCACTGTGACTGATAGAAAAGTGATGGTTTTAGCAACATTTTAACCTGTCTGAATGCTAATAATCATTTTGCGTCGGGGGGGCGAAGCTGAACCCCCCACCAGGACTTTGTCCTGGACCTACCGGGGCCTGCAACCCCTGGACCCTGGCTACTAGGTTTTTCTGATTTCAAAAGTTGGCAGGTATGAGGAAGTCTTCTTTTGCAATTTGAACGATTCATTCAGACGAAAACACAAGCATAGGGCCTTTTTTCTTCGAGAAAGGCTAAATGGCACCGGGTACCAGAGGTGGGTAGAGTAGCCAGAAATTGTACTCAAGTAAGAGTACTGTTACTTTAGAGATGTATTACTCAAGTAAAAGTAAGGAGTAGTCACCCAAATATTTACTTGAGTAAAAGTAAAAAGTATGTTGTGAAAAAACTACTCAAGTACTGAGTAACTGATGAGTAACCTGTTCGTTTAATGATGACGGCAACAAATAATGCACAAAAACATAAAAATAGCAATGAGCAAATTCAGAGCCAGGAATATCTCTTAAGCAACTAAAACAATAATATAAATTAAATAATAATACATTAACATAAAAAAAATTAAAGGGAAACATTATCACCAGACCTATGTAAGCGTCAATATATACCTTGATGTTGCAGAAAAAAGACCATATATTTTTTTAACCGATTTCCGAACTCTAAATGGGTGAATTTTGGCGAATTAAACGCCTTTCTGTTATTCGCTCTCGGAGCGATGACGTCACAACGTAACGTCGCACCGGGAAGCAATCCGCCATTTTCTCAAACACCGAGTCAAATCAGCTCTGTTATTTTCCGTTTTTTCGACTGTTTTCCGTACCTTGGAGACATCATGCCTCGTCGGTGTGTTGTCGGAGGGTGTAACAACACCAACAGGGACGGATTCAAGTTGCACCAGTGGCCCAAAGATGCGAAAGTGGCAAGAAATTAGACGAATGTTGTTCAAAATACGAGGGTGTGGGGAAAGCCGACGAAAATGGTCAGTCGTTTGTTCCGCACACTTTACCGACGAAAGCTATGCTACGACAGAGATGGCAAGAATGTGTGGATATCCTGCGACACTCAAAGCAGATGCATTTCCAACGATAAAGTCAAAGAAATCTGCCGCCAGACCCCCATTGAATCTGCCGGAGTGTGTAAGCAATTCAGGGACAAAGGACCTCGGTAGCACGGCAAGCAATGGCGGCAGTTTGTTCCCGCAGTCGAGCGAGCTAAACCCCTTGGATGTCTTGGCTCACACCGTCCCTTATGCCACTGAAGATGATTAAGAGAAGAATATCGACCCTAGCTTCCCTGGCCTGCTGACATCAACTCCAAAACTGGACAGATCAGCTTTCAGGAAAAGAAAGCGGATGAGGGTATGTCTACAGAATATATTAATTGATGAAAACTTAATTTACGTATCGCGGTTTTATGTAAATTATTATACATAAACTGTGTTTACCAATAATTTAGCTTAAAAACATTACAACACTTAAAAACAAACACATACCAATAGTTGGTTTGAAGGCGATCGCCGAATTCGTCCTCGCTTTCTCCCGTGTCGCTGGCTGTCGTGTCGTTTTCGTCGGTTTCGCTTGCATACGGTTCAAACCGATATGGCTCAATAGCTTCAGTTTCTTCTTCAATTTCGTTTTCGCTACCTGCCTCCACACTACAACCATCCGTTTCAATACATGCGTAATCTGTTGAATCGCTTAAGCCGCTGAAATCCGAGTCTGAATCCGAGCTAATGTCGCTATAGCTTGCTGTTCTTTCCGCCATGTTTGTTTGTGTTGGCATCACTATGTGACGTCACAGGAAAATGGACGGGTGTATATAACGATGGTTAAAGTCAGGCACTTTGAAGCTTTTTTTAGGGATATTGCGTGATGGGTAAAATTTTGCAAAAAACTTTGAAAAATATAATAAGCCACTGGGAACTGATTTTTAATGGTTTTAACCATTCTGAAGTTGTGATAATGTTCCCCTTTAAGGCAAATTGAGCCACAATAACTTAACAGCACCATAGGCTCAGTAGGCAGAGATTACAAAAGAAAATAACAAGTTAGCCTTTAAGCAAACCATAAACTGATAGGTGTGGGCTGCACCTGAGAACACACTGTGCACTTCTGATTGGTGTTTGTATGGCGTGTGGGTGTGTGCGACTGTGCGTGTGAGTGTGTGTATCTTAGTCTGTCTATGAGGCTGAAGTGCGTTAATAAATGTCCCCACATGATGTACATTTGACAGTGATTCATAGCAGGGAAGCTAACATCAGCCTACGGTGACAGCCAAAATATCTACTAACGTTACTTACCGCCATGTGCTTCCTCAAATTTGACGTTGAGTTCATGTAAGCTTAAGGTTGTTGTTGTTTGCCGCTGAAACTTTATGTGCAGTTAATCATGTGACCGCCTGGCTCTGTTTGATTGGTGAAACGGAGTAAAATGTCACCAGTGACTGTATTTGTTTGGTGAAACGCAGCATGCGATAGATCCTACTTTGAAGGTCTGTCTGACAAACCAAAACAAACAACGCGTGCATTAACAGATCGATAAAAATCAGTAGCGAGTAGCGAGCTGAATGTAGATAAAAGTAGCGGAGTAAAAGTAGCGTTTCTTCTCTATAAATATACTCAAGTAAAAGTATGTTGCATTAAAACTACTCTTAGAAGTTATCCCAAAAGTTACTCAAGTGGATGTAATGGAGTAAATGTAGCGCGTTACTACCCACCTCTGCCGAGTACCCACTGAGAATGTTGTCAGCTTGACAACCACACATGACGTTAGTAAAATCCAAGCAATTGGCAAGTATTTCACGACACAATATGTATCACGATACTTAAGTCACGATACAATAGTCTATTGCGATTTTGTGACAAGGAGATATATTTTAATATTATACAAAGTTCACTGAAAAATGTAAAATACAGCTTAAAACACAAGTTGTATATACTGTATGTACATTAGATGACAGTAATAATTATTTGGACAAACTGTCACAAAACAAAGTAATTCAAATGATCATTTTCCAAATGTATTGCCCTTCTTTGATGTCGACTTCTTAAAAATGAATAATTATATTGTGAAGAATTACAAGTTTTGCGATTTATCTCCTAATTCATTTTTTACTCACTTCTAGTTTGTAGTATCCTCTAGCAAGGCATTAAATAATGGCCGTGAAACACTACATCCAGTGTTAAGTGTATTTGTGTTGTTTGTGTCTCGCAGAGATCCAGCAGCTGATTGGTCATCCAGAAGAAGTTTCCCCTCAGTTAGGGGGGAGCTCCACTTTGAAGCAGGAGACTCCACAACCACCCTGCATTAAAAAGGAAGAGGAGGAACTCTGCATCACTCAGGAGGGAGAGTGTCTTCTAGGGCGAGAGGAAGCTGATTACACCAAGTTGCCACTGATTATTCTCTCTGTGAAGACTGAAGATGATGAAGAGAAACCACAACTAGACAACCTCTTAGCTCCACTATCAGATAGTAAGGTTGAAAACGATGTTGACTTCTCTGTGAAGACTGAAGATGATGAAGAGAAACCACAACCAGACAACCTCTTAGCTCAACTACCAGATAGGAAGGTTGAAGAACCTTTGAGCAGCGATAAAGACTGTGAAGGTGATATGAGGACTCACACTGACAACAGACACTCTGAACCTTCTAAAAAGAAGAGAGGTAAAAACAATTTCAGCTGCTCAGTTTGTGCTAGTAGCTTTACTTAAAAGAGCCATTTGACCAAATACAGAAGAAATTGTTAAAGGGGAACATTATCACAATTTCAGAATTGTTAAAACCATTAAAAATCAGTTCCCAGTGGCTTATTATATTATTCGAAGTTTTTTTCAAAATTTTACCCATCACGCAATATCCCTAAAAAAAGCTTCAAAGTGCCTGATTTTAACCATCGTTATAAACACCCGTCCATTTTCCTGTGACGTCACATAGTGATACCAATACAAACAAACATGGCGGAAAGAACAGCAAGCTATAGCGACATTAGCTCGGATTCAGACTCGGATTTCAGCAGCTTAAGCGATTCAACAGATTACGCATGTATTGAAACGGATGGTTGTAGTGTGGAGGCAGGTAGCGAAAATGAAATTGAAGAAGAAACTGAAGCTATTGAGCCATATCGGTTTGAACCGTATGCAAGCGAAACCGACGAAAACGACACGACAGCCAGCGACACGGGAGAAAGCGAGGACGAATTCGGCGATCGCCTTCTAACCAACGATTGGTATGTGTTTGTTTGGCATTAAAGGAAACTAACAACTATGAACTAGGTTTACAGCATATGAAATACATTTGGCAACAACATGCACTTTGAGAGTGCAGACAGCCCAATTTTCATCAATTAATATATTCTGTAGACATACCCTCATGTCAGCAGGCCAGGGAAGCTAGGGTCGATATTCTTCTCTTGATCATCTTCGGGACAGTGTGAGCCAAGACATCCAGGGGGTTTAGCTCGCTCGTCTGCGGGAACAAACTGCCGCCATTGCTTGCCATGCTACCGAGGTCCTTTGTCCCTGAATTGCTCACACACTCCGGCAGATTCAATGGGGGTCTGGCGGCAGATTTCTTTGACTTTATCGTTGGAAATGCATCTGCTTTGAGTGTCGCAGGATATCCACACATTCTTGCCATCTCTGTCGCAGCATAGCTTTCGTCGGTAAAGTGTGCGGAACAAACGTCCAATTTCTTGCCACTTTCGCATCTTTGGGCCACTGGTGCAACTTGAATCCGTCCCTGTTCGTGTTGTTACACCCTCCGACAACACACCGACGAGGCATGATGTCTCCAAGGTACGGAAAACAGTCGAAAAAACGGAAAATAACAGAGCTGATTTGACTCAGTGTTTGAGAAAATGGCAGATTGCTTCCAGGTGCGACGTCACGTTGGGACGTCATCGCTCTGAGAGCGAATATTAGAAAGGCGTTTAATTCGCCAAAATTCACCCATTTAGAGTTCAGAAATCGGTTAAAAAAATATATGGTCTTTTTTTTGCAACATCAAGGTATATATTGACGCTTACATAGGTCTGGTGATAATGTTCCCCTTTAAACAAATCAAGGAGAAACACCACATGGATTGTGTCTGAGCTAAAGCGTGTTTGTCGTTGTTTGTGTCCTGCAGACGTCCAGCAGCTGTTTGGTGATCCAGAGGAACTTACCCCTCAGTTAGGGGGGAGCTCCACTTTGAAGCAGGAGACTCCACAACCACCCTGCATTAAAAAGGAAGAGGAGGAACTCTGCATCACTCAGGAGGGAGAGTGTCTTCTAGGACGAGAGGAAGCTGATTACACCAAGTTTCCACTGAGTATTCTCTCTGTGAAGACTGAAGATGATGAAGAGAAACCACAAGTAGACAACCTCTTAACTCCACTATCAGACAGTGAGGCTGAAGACGCGGTTGAAGAACCTTTGAGCAGTGAAACAGACTGTGAAGGTGATGCTTCTAAAAAGCAGAGAGGTAAAAAAGGTTTCACCTGCTCAGTTTGTGCTAAAAGCTTTTCTCGAAAAAGTAATTTGACTCAACACATGAGAACACACTCAGGTGAAGAGCCTTTTAACTGTTCAGTTTGTGACAAAAGTTTTCCTGTAAAGTACTATTTGACTGAACACATGAGAACCCACACAGAAAAAAAAACATTTAATTGCTCCCATTGTAGTAAAATCTTTTTTTCCAAACGAGGTGTGACTCTACACATAATGACACACACTGGACTAAAACCTTTTAACTGTTCAGTTTGTGGTAAAAGCTTTACTCGAAACACATATTTGACTCAACACATGAGAACACACACAGGAGAAAAACCATTTAATTGTTCAGTTTGTGGCAAAAGCTTTTCTCTAAGGAGCAACTTGATTGAACACAAGAGAAGACACACAGGAGAGAATCAATATAATTGTTCGGTTTGTGGGAAAAGCTTTTATCGGAAAAACTACTTGACTCAGCACATGCGAACACACACGGGAGAAAAACCATTCAACTGTTCAGATTGCGGCAAGAGCTTTTCTATACACTGTAATTTTACTAGACACATGAAAACACACACGGGAGAAAAAACCTTCAGTTGTTCAATCTGCGGTAAAAGATTCAATCGTAATTCAGAAGCAGTAAAACACCTAAGGACACACAAGACACAATAACCAATCAGCTTTGTAGATTGTGCTATGTTGCTCATGTGACCCAAGCCCAGCCTCCTCAACAGAACTTTCACGACTATCTGATGTCTTCGTACGGATTGGGATTATCTGGAGCATCATGTTATCTCCTCACGACCCAATGTCTTCTCTGTGGCCTAGTGGTTAGAGTGTCCACCCTGAGATCGGTAGGTTGTGAGTTCAAACCCCGGCCGAGTCATACCAAAGACTATAAAAAGGGGAGCCATTACCTCCCTGCTTGGCACTCAGCATCAAGGGTTGGAATTGGGGGTTAAATCACCAAAAATGATTCCCGGCCTCACCACACGTGTGACAATCAGTGGCACTTTAAATTTAACTTAATCATGGCAGACTTGGAGCGTTGCCATGTAGCACTTTTGCCAAAGTTTTAAATGAAAACATAAAACAATGACTGACAATGTCCACTCTTACTGGGTTGCCGACTAATAGGATGGTTGTATCTTTCAGCACTTGAGCTCTCCTACACCTTGTAAATTCAGAATGATCCTCACTCCTTAGATTGAATGTGCTTTTGTGTTTTGACCAAGTTATTAGCTTTGTGCCACAACCTTTTACGATACAGATGAGAGGCATGGTTTATGACCTTTACCTTTGACTTTTACAAACGTGAAAATTGGGATTACATCTAGCTGGTGTCCAGAGGAGCAGTGTGAACAATGTGCTGTGTCACTGTGCCAGAGAAGTAGTTCCTCTGTGTTAGTGCTTATAATAACAATGTCGCTATAGCTTGGTTCATGCGGATGTAAATGGAGCTTTGTTGTCTGGTTTTGTTTTTTAAACAGGCACCTCTACAGTTACTTTAAAGTGAAGTTAAAGTACCAATGATTGTCTCACACACACTAGATGTGGTGAAATTTGTCCTCTGCATTTTACCCATCACCTTGTTCACCCCCTGGGAGGTGAGGGGAGCAGTGGGCGTCCGACCAGAATAATTTTTGGTGATTTAACCCCCAATTCCAACCCTTGATGCTGAGTGCCAAGCAGGGAGGTAATGGGGCACATTTTTATAGTCTTTGGTATGACTCGGCCGGGGTTTGAACCCACAACCTAGCGATCTCAGGGCGGACACTCTAACCACTACGCCACTTTCATTGTTTGCTGCCTCGTACTAGCAGTTTTTCACTATTTAGAACACACGGAAAACGGGACAGATTTTTACGTACGGATTGTGGACGATGGGCAAAAACCTCAAAAGTGGACGGGTTCCTTTTTATGAAATATCTTTGTAATTCTGAAATAACTTTTGGAACCAATTTCACAGGCGAGAACAGCAACACGATGCAACTTTTTGCTTGTTTGCCCAGGATATGCTGGAGTCCTCAAGCTCAAACGGACATTTTTAAACCACGTTTTATAAGAAACAAATATAAGAAATTGATTTTTTTTTAAAAAGCCACAATATAATTTCTTTAGCCAAAAAAAATGAAAATATTGTTCTGGCTTCTGATAAGACCTATTTTTGTTATCTTAGTGTTAAGTATGTTTACTTTCTTCTATTGTATGGAATTAGTTTGGTTTATGTGACATCACGTGGGTTCACTTCCTGTTGTATGTAGACACGTCATGTATGGATCTTCATATTTACCTTTACTGTATAGTAGTTGTGTTGTAATATCTTGCTTTATTGTCTGAATATTGATGATAGTCTGGCAGCTACTGAAGATATCTTTCTTAGGACAACATTTTTAGAAGATTTTATTTTTACGACCACATTGTTGCCGTTTTGAAAGACAATGTTGTTGCTGTGTTGTGTCTGTGTATGTATCGCCTTATTGTAATAAAGATGAATTAAAAAGAGCTCATGTTTATCACTCAGGTGTAAGAGACAATGGAATATCTTAGTTGCTCAGACACGAACGTGTTTATACATGTTTAGATTGGAGTGTGATGTTGGAAATGAGAAAGTCGTTAATGTGTCTTGTATTCATATTTGCATTAACTAAAGGCTTAGTGGCCACATGCGTGGACAGCACCTTTTAGCTCTTATTTCCAAAATTGTGTACACTACTGAATTGGGGTCTTATGGCCGCTAATGTGGACATTTATACTGCCATCTGGTGGTGTCAGAAAAGTATAACATACAATGGAATTTGGGGGAAAAAAAGTGTAAAAATAAGAATTAGCATCCCACTAAACATGAAGTACATGTTTGTGTACTTATGGACTAAGTACATCATATCAAAAGATGATTCTTAGTTTTTATTCTAATTAGGGTCCAGTAAGCCCAAATAGCAAAGAGAAATAAAAAAAAGCATGTATTGATTGATTGATTGAGACTTTTATTAGTAGGTTGCACAGTACGGTACATATTCCGTACAAATGACCACTAAATGGTAACACCCCAATAAGTTTTTCAACTTGTTTAAGTCGGGGTCCACGTAAATCAATTCATGGTAAACAAACAGCTTGGGCCTTAAAGGGGAACATTATCACCAGACCTATGTAAGCGTCAATATATACCTTGATGTTGCAGAAAAAAGACCATATATTTTTTTAACCGATTTCCGAACTCTAAATGGGTGAATTTTGGCGAATTAAACGCCTTTCTAATATTTGCTCTCGGAGCGATGACGTCACAATGTGGCGTCACATCGGGAAGCAATCCGCCATTTTCTCAAACACCGAGTCAAATCAGTTTTGTTATTTTCCGTTTTTTCGACTGTTTTCCGTACCTTGGAGACATCATGCCTCGTCGGTGTGTTGTCGGAGGGTGTAACAACACGAACAGGGACGGATTCAAGTTGCACCAGTGGCCCAAAGATGCGAAAGTGGCAAGAAATTGGACGTTTGTTCCGCACACTTTACCGACGAAAGCTATGCTACGACAGAGATGGCAAGAATGTGTGGATATCCTGCGACACTCAAAGCAGATGCATTTCCAACGATAAAGTCAAAGAAATCTGCCGCCAGACACCCATTGAATCTGCCGGAGTGTGTGAGCAATTCAGGGACAAAGGACCTCGGTAGCACGGCAAGCAATGGCGGCAGTTTGTTCCCGCAGACGAGCGAGCTAAACCCCCTATCGACCCTAGCTTCCCTGGCCTGCTGACATCAACTCCAAAACTGGACAGATCAGCTTTCAGGAAAATTGGGCTGTCTGCACTCTCAAAGTGCATGTTGTTGCCAAATGTATTTCATATGCTGTAAACCTAGTTCATAGTTGTTAGTTCCCTTTAATGCCAAACAAACACATACCAATCGTTGGTTAGAAGGCGATCGCCGAATTCGTCCTGGCTTTCTCCCGTGTCGCTGGCTGTCGTGTCGTTTTCGTCGGTTTCGCTTGCATACGGTTCAAACCGATATGGCTCAATAGCTTCAGTTTCTTCTTCAATTTTGTTTTCGCTACCTGCCTCCACACTACAACCATCCGTTTCAATACATGCGTAATCTGTTGAATCGCTTAAGCCGCTGAAATCCGAGTCTGAATCCGAGCTAATGTCGCTATAGCTTGCTGTTCTATCCGCCATGTTTGTTTGTATTGGCATCACTATGTGACGTCACAGGAAAAGGGACGGGTGGTTAAAATCAGGCACTTTTAAGCTTTTTTTAGGGATATTGCGTGATGGGTAAAATTTTGAAAAAAACTTCGGAAAATATAATAAGCCACTGGGAACTGATTTTTAATGGTTTTAACCATTCTGAAATTGTGATAAAGAGGTTAAAGATAGCTGCTTGCTAGCGATTAGTGATGTTAAGGGCATTAGCTGCTAGTTAGTGATTAGCATAGCTATGCGAGGGCTTGCTGCTAGCTAACGATTAGAACCGCTGATTGCACAATCTTTTTTCCGGCCTTTATTTTAATTTGTAGGATGTATGCCTTTTTTTCCTGTCTTGACCAACAGCCATGGAACATGTCTGCACATGTGCTTGTGGATGGATACAAGTTTTTTTTTTTTTTTTTTTTAAAGGGGAACATTATCACAATTTCAGAATGGTTAAAACCATTAAAAATCAGTTCCCAGTGGCTTATTTTATTTTTCGAAGTTTTTAAAAAATTTTTACCCATCACGCAATATCCCTAAAAAAAAGCTTCAAAGTGCCTGATTTTAACCATCGTTATATACACCTGTCCATTTTCCTGTGACGTCACATAGTGATGCCAACACAAACAAACATGGCGGAAAGAACAGCAAGCTATAGCAACATTAGCTCGAATTCAGACTCGGATTTCAGCGGCTTAAGCGATTCAACAGATTACGCATGTATTGAAAAGGATGGTTGTAGTGTGGAGGCAGGTAGCGAAAACGAAATTGAAGAAGAAACTGAAGCTATTGAGCCATATCAGTTTGAACCGTATGCAAGCGAAACCGACGAAAACGACACGACAGCCAGCGACACGGGAGAAAGCGAGGACGAATTCGGCGATCGCCTTCTAACCAACGATTGGTATGTGTTTGTTTGGCATTAAAGGAAACTAACAACTATGAACTAGGTTTACAGCATATGAAATACATTTGGCAACAACATGCACTTTGAGAGTGCAGACAGCCCATTTCAGGCGCGCTAAGAACATATATTTGTCCACGATTTCAGCACTCAGGTTAACCATACCTAAATAGACACAAAATACTGCATTATAAGACTACTCGAATGATTGAAAAAAATAAATGTTTTTAAGCTAAATTATTGGTAAACTCAGTTTATGTATAATAATTTACGTAAAAACGCGAGTAATGAATAAAGTTTTCATCAATGAATATATTCTGTAGACATACCCTCATCCGCTCTCTTTTCCTGAAAGCTGATCCGTCCAGTTTTGGAGTTGATGTCAGCATCTGCTTTGAGTGTCGCAGGATATCCACACATTCTTGCCATCTCTGTTGTAGCATAGCTTTCGTCGGTAAAGTGTGCGGAACAAACGACTGACCATTTTGTCGGCTTTCCCCACAGCCTCGTATTTTGAACAAATTTCGTCCAATTTCTTGCCACTTTCGCATCTTTGGGCCACTGGTGCAACTTGAATCCGTCCCTGTGGCGGATTGCTTCCCGATGTGACGTCACGTTGTGACGTCATCGCTCCGAGAGCGAATAATAGAAAGGCGTTTAATTCGTCAAAATTCACCCATTTAGAGTTCTGAAATCGGTTAAAAAAATATATGGTCTTTTTTCTGCAACATCAAGGTATATATTGACGCTTACATAGGTCTGGTGATAATGTTCCCCTTTAACGTGTAGTTGTGGATTGTTTGAGGTTATCAGTACTTTTGCTCACCTTTGCCTTGATTTTGAAAAAACTGCTGTGGGAAACGGAAATGGCTGATTTCTGGCGCATGCGCAAACCCATTAAAGCGGTTGCGTGGTGGGAAAGCGAGAAGACCAAGATGGCGGACGTAGTGGTTGTGATTTTCCCAGAAGTTTCGTTATAAATATTCAAATATTAGCATTCGAATACCTCAATATGTATCTTTTCTGAAGCCCACAAAAAGAACGTTGAGTTCGGAGTGTTATGTGGAGTGAAGATTGAAGACGTGATAGAAGATGGACGACTACTGCTATGCTAAGATGGCGACGTCCGCTAAAAGAGAACATGAAAGAGAATCAACTTCCAGCAAATCACCAACGGAGATAAAGACGAAAGATGAAGGTGAGTGAGTTGAAGTTTTGTTTCTAGCCCTGAAAAAAGTGTTGATGAGAAATTAGCCGACTTTTCAGCAATGTAAACATCAATTTTTCCACCGCTTATTCACCTTGGGGTCGCGGGGGGTGCTGGAGCCCATTTCAGCTACAATCGGGCGGAAGGCGGTGTACACCCTGGACAAGTCGCCACCTCATCGCAGGGCCAACACAGATAGACCGACAACATTCACACACTAGGGACCATTTAGTGTTGCCAATCAACCTATCCCCAGGTGCATGTCTTTGGAGGTGGGAGGAGCCTATCCCCAGGTGCATGTCTTTGGATGTAAGTCTATTTTTGAAATGAGCATATCCCAACAGAACTACCGTTAATCAGTTATAGAGGTATTCAAAAAGAACATGATTTATTCATGCCTTTTGACATATCAGGGCCATTTAATGATGACTTGACATTCAAATGATTACATATGGCTCCTTTCAATCAATCAACCAATGTTTATTTATATAGCCCTAAATCACAAGTGTCTCAAAGGGCTGCACAAGCCACAACGACATCCTCGGTACAGAGCCCACATAAGGGCAAGGAAAAACTCACCCCAGTGGGACGTCGATGTGAATGACTATGAGAAACCTTGGAGAGGACCGCTAATATGGGTAAACCCCCCCCCCCCAGGGGAGAGCAAATGCAATGGATGTCGAGTGGGTCTGACATAATATTGTGAGAGTCCAGTCCATAGTGGATCCAACATAATAGTAAGAGTCCAGTCCATAGTGGGGCCAGCAGGAAACCATCCCGAGCGGAGACGGGTCAGCAGCGCAGAGATGTTCCCAGCCGATGCACAGGCGAGCGGTCCACCCCGGGTCCCGACTCTGGACAGCCAGCACTTCATCCATGGCCACCGGACCTGTGTCTCCCCCTCCACAAGGGAGAGGGGGAGCAGAGGAGAAAAGAAAAGAAACGGCAGATCAACTGGTCTAAAAAGGGGGTCTATTTAAAGGCTAGAGTATACAAATGAGTTTTAAGATGGGACTTAAATGCTTCTACTGAGGTAGCATCTCTAACTGTTACCGGGAGGGCATTCCATAGTACTGGAGCCCCAATAGAAAACGCTCTATAGCCCGCAGACTTTTTTTGGGCTCTGGGAATCACTAATAAGCCGGAGTTCTTTGAACGCAGATTTCTTGCCGGGACATATGGTACAATACAATCAGCAAGATAGGATGGAGCTAGACCGTGTAGTATTTTATAGGTAAGTAGTAAAACCTTAAAGTCGCATCTTAAGTGCACAGGAAGCCAGTGCAGGTGAGCCAGTATAGGTGTATATATATATATATATATATATATATATATATATATATATATATATATATGTATACCCTTGATGCTGAGTGCCAAGCAGGGAGGTAATGGCTCCCATTTTTATAGTCTTTGGTATGACTCGGCCGACGTTTTGACTCCGGGGCCGCATTGGAGTAAAACAATTTGGCTTGGGGCCGCGCTATATATATATATTTATATATATATATATATATATATATATATATATATATATATATATATATATATATATATATATATATGTATATGTATATGTGTATATATGTGTGTGTGTGTGTGTGTGTGTGTGTGTGTGTGTGTGTGTGTGTATATGTATATGTCTATGTATATGTATATGTCCATGTATATATATGTGTATATATGTATATATATATGTATATGTGTATATTTGTATATATATATATGTGTATATATGTATATGTGTCTATATGCGTGTGTGTGTGTGTGTGTGTGTATATATATATATATATATATAGCACTTGCTGCATGCCACGTTATCGATGGTAAAATGCATTTTTCGACAATATGATTTGCCTGAGTGGCTAGGAGACGGTAGAAAATGGACTAGTAAGGACACATTTAAAAAAAAATAATACAAAAAAAAAACAAAAACTTTTTTTTTTTTAACTTGGGACTTCCCGCAGGTCGGATTTTGGACGCTGGGGGCCGTATCCGGCCCGCGGGCCGCAGTTTGGGGACCCCTGCTCTAACCACGAAGCCACTTAGTACTGCACATAGAAACAAAAAGTGTGTAAAATCTATTTTCCTTGTTTGTGTCTTGCAGACGTCCAGCAGCTGATCGGTAATCCAGAAGAAGTTTCCCCTCAGTTAGGGGGGAGCTCCACTTTGAAGCAGGAGACTCCACAACCACCCTGCATTAAAAAGGAAGAGGAGGAACTCTGCATCACTCAGGAGGGAGAGTGTCTTCTAGGACGAGAGGAAGCTGATTACACCAAGTTTCCACTGACTATTCTCTCTGTGAAGACTGAAGATGATGAAGAGAAACCACAAGTAGACAACCTCTTAGCTCCACTCTCGGATAGTGAGGCTGAAGATGAGGTTGAAGAACCTTTGAGCAGCGATAAAGACTGTGAAGGTGATATGAGGACTCACACTGACAACAAACACTCTGAATGCTCTAACAAGAAAAGAGGTAAAAAATGTTTCAGCTGCTTAGTTTGTGCTCAAAGCTTCACTAAAAAGTGCCATTTCACTGAACACATGAGTAGACACACATTAAAGTGCTCAGTTTGTGATAAAATCTTTGTTTCCATACCAGGCTTTACTCAACACATAATGACACACACCAGACAAAAAACATTTAATTGTTCAGTTTGTGGTAGAAGCTTTGGTCGAAACAGCTATTTGACTGAACACATGAGAACACACACAGGAGAAAAACCATTCAAATGTTCAGTTTGTGGCAAAAGATTTTCAACAAATGGCAGTTTGACTCAACACATGAAAACACACACAGGAGAAAAACCTTTCAATTGTTCAGTTTGTGGCAAAAAGTTTTCTATAAATGGCAATTTGACTAAACACATGAGAACGCACACCGGAGAAAATCCATTCAGCTGTTCAGTTTGTGGCAAAGGCTTTTCCCTAAGGGGCAATTTCACTAGACACATGAGAACACACACAGTACAAAAGCCATATAGTTGCTCAGTTTGCGATAGAAGCTTTTCTTATAAATGCAGTTTAACTGAACACATGAGGAAACACACTGGAGAAAAAACATTTAGTTGTTCCGACTGCGGTAAAAGATTCCATCGTAATTCATTTGCAGTAAGCCACGCAAGAACACACAAGGGAGAATAACCGATCATCTGTTTAGTTTGTGGTATGTTGCTCATATGTGGTGACATCCACCCTACCCAGGACCTACGAGGTGTTCATACTAAGTGGAATTATCTGAAGCATAATCTTATTTCCACTGGACCTCATGTCTTCTGTGTATCTGAAACTTTCCTGACTAGTAAGATAGATGATGGTTGTAGTGTTTGGTTACTTCTTCTTCAGTTGAGACAGACCTGATGAGTCTAGCTGGGAAGGAATTGTAGTCTACTTCAGTGAGGCTTTTACCGCCTTTGAACACCAACAACATGAATCGATCTGCCTGAAACTACACCCTCCAGGTCACCTGGGGCCTCATGTATTAAAGGGGAACATTATCACCAGACCTATGTAAGCGTCAATATATACCTTGATGTTGCAGAAAAAAGACCATATATTTTTCTAACCGATTTCCGAACTCTAAATGGGTGAATTTTGGCCAATTAAACGCCTTTCTATTATTCGCTCTCGGAGCGATGACGTCACAACGTGACGTCACATTGGGAAGCAATCCGCTATTTTCTCACTTTCGTCGGTGTGTTGTCGGAGGGTGAAACAATACGAACAGGGACGGATTCAAGTTGCACCAGTGGCCCAAAGATGCGAAAGTGGCAAGAAATTGCACAAAATTTGTTCAAAATACGAGGCTGTGGGGAAAGCCGACGAATTGGTCAGTCGTTTGTTCCGCACACTTTACCGACAAACGCTATGCTACGACAGAGATGGCAAGAATGTGTGGATATCCTGCGACACTCAAAGCAGATGCTGACATCAACTCCAAAACTGGACAGATCAGCTTTCAGGAAAAGAGAGCGGATGAGGGTATGTCTACAGAATATATTAATTGATGAAAACTTTATTCATTACTTGCGGTTTTACGTAAATTATTATACATAAACTGTGTTTACCAATAATTTAGCTTAAAAACATTTATTTTTTTCAATCATTCGAGTACATTTGGGTAGTCTTGTGTAATGCAGTATTTTGTGTCTATTTAGGTATGGTTAACCTGAGTGCTGAAATCGTGGAAAAATATATGTTCTTAGCGCGCCTGAAATGGGCTGTCTGCACTCTCAAAGTGCATGTTGTTGCCAAATGTATTTCATATGCTGTAAACCTAGTTCATAGTTGTTAGTTTCCTTTAATGCCAAACAAACACATACCAATCGTTGGTTAGAAGGCGATCGCCGAATTCGTCCTCGCTTTCTCCCGTGTCGCTGGCTGTCGTGTCGTTTTCGTCGGTTTCGCTTGCATACGGTTCAAACCGATATGGCTCAATAGCTTCATTTTCTTCTTCAATTTCGTTTTCGCTACCTGCCTCCACACTACAACCATCCGTTTCAATACACGCGTAATCTGTTGAATCGCTTAAGCCGCTGAAATCCGAGTCTGAATCCGAGCTAATGTCGCTATAGCTTGCTGTTCTTTCCGCCATGTTTGTTTGTGTTGGCATCACTATGTGACGTCACAGGAAAATGGACGGGTGTATATAACGATGGTTAAAATCAGGCACTTTGAAGCTTTTTTAGGGATATTGTGTGATGGGTAAAATTTTGAAAAAAACTTCGAAAAATAAAATAAGCCACTGGGAACTGATTTTTAATGGTTTTAACCCTTCTGAAATTGTGATAATGTTCTCCTTTAAGAAGACCCGCACAGATTTCCTACTAATATACAGTGTAGTGTACCCTCAAACCCACACACAACAATAAACATGTATTTAATTGTGCGAGCGTATTAATCACATTTCTTTTATACATCCCACACATAATTGAGGGGCTCGCCACTGCATGTCCACGCCCCCATTTATGTAAATATGCAAATCAATATTTAAAATGACATATTCATCATTTGATTGTGCTTTTATAGCAATGTGTGTGCAGGCAGTAGCTCTGATTACATTAGGAAAACAGATGTTGCTTCAAATTGTGCTTTAATGTTGGCCTGTTGTATGGGAATTGAATATATCTGGCTAACATGCTGATCATTTATTGTGTTTTTTGCACCACTTTGCCGATGATTTTATATCCATTCGTGTAATTTCACTTACTGGGTGTGTTAATTGTTCATATGTCTCTGATGTGCACATCAATCAGTCTGAGGAGTAATTGTTGGACATTTCTTTATTCAAACAGTTAGCCATCATATTTACCTTTACTGTATAGTACTTGTGTTTTAATATCTTGCTTTATTGTCTGAATATTAATGACAGTCTGACAACTACTGAAAATATGTTTCTTATGACAACATTTTGAAAATGTTTATCTTTCATTTTTATGATCCCACTATTGTGTTTTTTTTTGTGTATAATGTTTTGTATTACTTTGTTTTTGAAATAAAGATGAAGAAAAAAATAAAATAAGGTCATATTTATCACTTTTTAACACCTACAGCAGGGGTGCTCATTACGTCGATCGCGAGCTACCGGTCGATCTCGGAGGGTGTGTCAGTCGATCACCAGCCAGGCATTAAAAAAATAGTCCTAAAAATGAGCGATCATAAATCTTCACTATGACGTCACTTTCGTCACTTGATTGACATTCACGGCACCCGAGGGTCTTCTGAGATGACGCTGGCTGCTGCCAGCTCATTAAAATTACCGACTGGAAGGCGAGAAACACTTTATTTCAACAGACTCTGGCGCCGTACCTGTCGTCAAAACTCCAAAGACCGACTGCACAGTTGCGCTAACAAAACAAGAGTCTCAGAAAGCTGGCGTGCACAAGCTAGCAAGCTACGGAGTTTGCCGACAATGTATTTCTTGTAAAGTGTATACAAAGGAGTACGGAAGCTGGACAAATAAGATGCCAAAAACCAACCACATTCATGTGGTATTGGACAGAAAGGAAGACTTTTTTTTCTCCTCCATTCGAAAATGCGGACGTTTTTAGCACCACTGTCTGATTCCAATCAATGCAAGTCATCAGAATCAGGTAATACACCAACTTATATTCTTGTCTTCATGAAAGAAAGGAATCTATATGTGTTAAACATGCCTGTATTATCTTTAAACACCTTAACTTGTTAACAATATTAACTATATGTGTTAAACATGCTTGTATTATCTTTAAACACCTTTAACTTATTAATAATATTAACTATATGTGTTAAACATGCTTGTATTATCTTTAAACACCTTTAACTTATTAATAATATTAACTATATGTATTAAACATGCTTGTATTATCATTAAACACCTTCAACTTGTTAACAATATTAACTATATGTATTAAACATGCTTGCATTATCTTTAAACACCTTTAATGTTACGATCCGCTGCACGGATCATAGTTTGTTTATGTTTCTCGTCACATATGTTTTCAGCACATTTGATTTTGTTTGTGTTCAGTTGCCATGTCAGCTGATTACTTTCACCTGCCTCTGGTTAGTGTTCGGGACGCGCACCTGTTGCCCGGGCACTAATCAGAGGGCTATTTAGTCTTTGCTCTGGCCTCACTCTGTCTGGCTTCGTAGTTTGTTCCCATACAACTGTTAACGACTACTTTGATTCTGCTAGCTTTTCACGCTATGCTATTTTTTCCTGCTAGCTCCCACGCTAGTCCTTTTGTTTTGCCTTTTGTGCTACATGCATGTTTTTGTTTATCCATCATATGATTTATATTTAAAATAAATCATTTTTCTTACCTGCAAGCTGTGTCCGAAGCCGTCTGCATCCTTGGGAGAACCACACCCGCATCACTATGCGACCAAGTCGTTACATTTAATTTGTTAACAATATTAACTATATGTATTAAACATGCTTGCATTATCTTTAAACACCTTTAACTTGTTAACAATATTAACTATATGTATTAAACATACTTGTATTATCATTAAACACCTTTAATTTATTAACAATATTAACTATATGTATTAAACATTCTTGTATTATCATTAAACACCTTTAATTTATTAACAATATTAACTATGTGTTAAACATGATTGTATTATCATTAAACACCTTTAATTTATTAACAATATTAACTATATGTGTTAAACATGCTTGCATTATCATTAAACACCTTTAACTTATTAACAAAAACATATATTTCATAAATAAGTAAATATAAATTATATATATGAATGAGGTAGATCCCCACGACTTGATCAATTGAAAAGTAGCTCGCCTGCAGAAAAAGTGTGAGCACCCCTGACCTACAGCCTGTAAGTTCAATGTGCACAATTGAATCTTGGTTGTTCAGACAGTAATGTGTTTATACAAGTTTTTTTTTATTAGTTTTTTGTCCTGTCCAGCTACTCAGGCAAATCATTTTGTTGATTTAGATGCCCATATCGGCTGTACAAATTTATAGTAGTTGTGTTTTAATATATTGCTAAATATAACAATCACAACAACAACAACAACAGAACAGAATCAGCAAATACGACATGTACAAATATGATAGTAAAAATGATAGCAAAGGAGCAGTTAGTGAAATAAATAATAATACAGAAATGACAATCAACATTATTACACTACAAATGGAGTAATAAAAATACCAATAAAATGGCACTATTGATAATGAACAATACCAATAATTTACCTCTATTATCAACAATACAATTGTTCCAAATGCAACAATACATATATGTAATGATAACTAGAGATACAAAAGAGCAGATAAATGGAGGGGAAGAAACAGAAGTGAACTGTATTAACCTTGTAGATTGTTATAGTAACAATAGGTTAAGCTTCGTCAGTGTGCCATGTGTTACCCAGTTTACCCTCGGGAAACAACGTTAATTTATGTTTGATGAAACGTGATTATGTGCATGAGTGTATGTATGCATGTGTACTTGTATATGTACAGTATGTGTACATCAAGGCCATGGTGGGGCCCAACCATGCCGAGCCCCCCAAACCTTAAGTGTCCAATATGCAGCTAAAATTGAGGGATGGATGAGCAGGGGACAAGACAGGAGGACTGGAGCCCCATAGAGCAGTGGTCCCCAACCACTGGGCTGCGGCCCGGTACCAGTCCGTGGATCGTTTGGTACAGGGCCGCACAAGAAATAAAAAAATTAATTATTTTTTTATTTTGAATTTTTTTATTAAATCAACATAAAAAACTTACAATTAGTGCACCAACCTAAAAAACCTCCCTCCCCCATTTACACTCATTCACACTCATTCGCACAAAAGGGTTGTTTCTTTCTGTTATTAATATTTCTGGTTCCCACATTATATATCAATAAATATCAATACAGTCTGCAGGGATACAGTCCGTAAGCACACATGATTGTTTTTTTTGTTTTTTTTTTCAAATCTCTTTATGTATATATATATATATATATATATATATATATATATATATATATATATATATATATATATATATATATATATATATACATATACAAGCCCCGTTTCCATATGAGTTGGGAAATTGTGTTAGATGTAAATATAAACTGAATACAATGATTTGCAAATCATTTTCAACCCATATTCAATTGAATGCACTACAAAGACAAGACATTTGATGTTCAAACTTATAAACTTTATTTTTTTTTGTAAATAATAATTAACTTAGAACTTCATGGCTGCAACACGTGCCAAAGTAGTTGGGAAAGGGCATGTTCACCACTGTGTTACACTACCTTTTCTTTTAACAACACTCAGTAAACGTTTGGGAACCGAGGAAACTAATTGTTTAAGCTTTGAAAGTGGAATTCTTTCCCATTCTTGTTTTATGTAGAGCTTCAGTCGTTCAACAGTCGTATTTTACGCTTCATAATGCGCCACACATTTTCGATGGGAGACAGGTCTGGACTGCAGACGGACCAGGAAAGTACCCGCACTCTTTTTTTACGAAGCCACGCTGTTGTAACACGTGCTGAATGTGGCTTGGCATTGTCTTGCTGAAATAAGCAGGGGCGTCCATGAAAAAGACGGCGCTTAGATGGCAGAATATGTTGTTCCAAAACCTGTATGTACCTTTCAGCATTAATGGCGCCTTCACAGATGTGTAAGTTACCCATGCCTTGGGCACTAACACACCCCCATACCATCACAGATGCTGGCTTTTCAACTTTGCGCTTCTTTTCCTCTTTGGTCCGGATGACACGATGTCGAATATTTCCAAAAACAATTTGAAATGTGGACTCGTCAGACCACAGACCACTTTTCCACTTTGCATCAGTCCATCTTAGATGATCTCGGGCCCAGAGAAGCCGGCGGCGTTTCTGGATGTTGTTGATAAATGGCTTTCGCTTTGCATAGTAGAGCTTTAACTTGCACTTACAGATGTAGCGACCAACTGTATTTAGTGACAGTGGTTTTCTGAAGTGTTCCTGAGCCCATGTGGTGATATCCTTTAGAGATTGATGTCGGTTTTTGATACAGTGCCGTCTGAGGGATCGAAGGTCACGGTCATTCAATGTTGGTTTCCGGCCATGCTGCTTACTTGGAGTGATTTCTCCAGATTCTCTGAACCTTTTGATGATATTATGGACCGTAGATGTTGAAATCCCTAAATTTCTTGCAATTGCACTTTGAGAAACGTTGTTCTTAAACTGTTTAACTATTTGCTCACGCAGTTGTGGACAAAGGGGTGTACCTCGCCCCATCCTTTCTTGTGAAAGACTGAGCATTTTTTGGGAAGCTGTTTTTATACCCAATCATGGCACCCACCTGTTCCCAATTAGCCCGCACACCTGTGGGATGTTCCAAATAAGTGTTTGATGAGCATTCCTCAACTTTATCAGTATTTATTGCCACCTTTCCCAACTTCTTTGTCACGTGTTGCTGGCATCAAATTCTAAAGTTAATGATTATTTGCAACAAAAATTTTTTTTTTATCAGTTTGAACATCAAATATCTTGTCTTTGTAGTGCATTCAATTAAATATGGGTTGAAAATGATTTGCAAATCATTGTATTCTGTTTATATTTACATCTAACACAATTTCCCAACTCATGGAAACGGGGTTTATCCATCCATCCATTTTCTACCGCTTATTCCCTTCGGGGTCGTGGGGGGCGCTGGAGCCTATCTCAGCTACAATCGGGCGGAAGGCGGGGTACACCCTGGACAAGTTGCCACCTCATCGCAGGGCCAACACAGATAGACAGACAACATTCACACACGAGGGCCAATTTAGTGTTTATATATATATATATATACAGGTAAAAGCCAGTAAATTAGAATATTTTGAAAAACTTGATTTATTTCAGTAATTGCATTCAAAAGGTGTAACTTGTACATTATATTTATTCATTGCACACAGACTGATGCATTCAAATGTTTATTTCATTTAATTTTGATGATTTGAAGTGGCAACAAATGAAAATCCAAAATTCCGTGTGTCACAAAATTAGAATATTACTTAAGGCTAATACAAAAAAGGGATTTTTAGAAATGTTGGCCAACTGAAAAGTATGCAAATGAAAAATATGAGCATGTACAATACTCAATACTTGGTTGGAGCTCCTTTTGCCTCAATTACTGCGTTAATGCTGCGTGGCATGGAGTCGATGAGTTTCTGGCACTTCTCAGGTGTTATGAGAGCCCAGGTTGCTCTGATAGTGGCCTTCAACTCTTCTGCGTTTTTGGGTCTGGCATTCTGCTCCTTCCTTTTCACAATACCCCACAGATTTTCTATGGGGCTAAGGTCAGGGGAGTTGGCGGGCCAATTTAGAACAGAAATACCATGGTCCGTAAACCAGGCACGGGTAGATTTTGCGCTGTGTGCAGGCGCCAAGTCCTGTTGGAACTTGAAATCTCCATCTCCATAGAGCAGGTCAGCAGCAGGAAGCATGAAGTGCTCTAAAACTTGCTGGTAGACGGCTGCGTTGACCCTGGATCTCAGGAAACAGAGTGGACCGACACCAGCAGATGACATGGCACCCCAAACCATCATTGATGGTGGAAACTTTACACTAGACTTCAGGCAACGTGGATCCTGTGCCTCTCCTGTCTTCCTCCAGACTCTGGGACCTCGATTTCCAAAGGAAATGCAAAATTTGCATGGTTGGGTGATGGTTTGGGGTGCCATGTCATCTGCTGGTGTCGGTCCACTCTGTTTCCTGAGATCCAGGGTCAACGCAGCCGTCTACCAGCAAGTTTTAGAGCACTTCATGCTTCCTGCTGCTGACCTGCTCTATGGAGATGGAGATTTCAAGTTCCAACAGGACTTGGCGCCTGCACACAGCGCAAAATCTACCCGTGCCTGGTTTACAGACCATGGTATTTCTGTTCTAAATTGGCCCGCCAACTCCCCTGACCTTAGCCCCATAGAAAATCTGTGGGGTATTGTGAAAAGGAAGATGCAGAATGCCAGACCCAAAAACGCAGAAGAGTTGAAGGCCACTATCAGAGCAACCTGGGCTCTCATAACACCTGAGCAGTGCCAGAAACTCATCGACTCCATGCCACGCCGCATTAACGCAGTAATTGAGGCAAAAGGAGCTCCAACCAAGTATTGAGTATTGTACATGCTCATATTTTTCATTTTCATACTTTTCAGTTGGCCAACATTTCTAAAAATCCCTTTTTTGTATTAGCCTTAAGTAATATTCTAATTTTGTGACACACGGAATTTTGGATTTTCATTTGTTGCCACTTCAAATCATCAAAATTAAATGAAATAAACATTTGAATGCATCAGTCTGTGTGCAATGAATAAATATAATGTACAAGTTACACCTTTTGAATGCAATTACTGAAATAAATCAAGTTTTTCAAAATATTCTAATTTACTGGCTTTTACCTGTATATATATATGTGTGTGTGTGTGTGTGTGTGTGTGTGTGTGTGTGTCTCTCTCTCTCTGTGTGTGTGTGTGTGTGTGTGTGTGTGTGTGTGTGTGTGTGTGTGTGTGTGTGTGTGTGTGTGTGTGTGTGCTGTAAGTAGGAGGAGCAGAGGGCCCGGACATTATACAAGTTGAGGTTGGATATTGATGTTTGTAATGGGGAAAGACGTTAATGTGTCTTGTTTTCATGTTTGTATTTAAGATAGCTAGTGGTTAGCGCGATTGACAGAAACATCCTTGCCCAGGCCCACCCTCCTGGTGTTGGAGTATAAATATTTGGGCCGCCACCCTCTCCTCTCCCAGGCCCTCATGTAACAACTTGCATACGCACAAAAGTCTGCCGTACGCCGTCTTTCACGGCAAAGTCGCGATGTATGAAAAGTGACGTTGATGTGGGAATGTATCAACTATGCACATTTCTACATGCTGCGGATACTTTAGGGACACACAGAGAATAAAAAAGTGACAACTTGTGTTCCTCAGACTGATGAATGTGCCTATCGTAGACATAGGAACAAAGATGGAGGCAAGGACACAAGATTACAATTGTGGGGATGACATTTTCAACGGAGACGTAGAGGATGAATAAAGAATCTGTCTATTACCTGACATGTTAACTATCTCTCTTTGTTTATAATGTCTATTTTCTGCTAGATTTACTCTCTTTTTTATGCTGCAGCTGTTACATATACTGTAATATTGTACATGCTCATTGTCATATATTGTATATAAGATGTAAACATATAGTTTCAAGTTTCAAGTTTATTCACAATACCATATAACAATTACAATATAGTGAAATATCATCATTTAAAGATGTTGGTACGTGAAAGGGTCCCCCAAATAAGCTAGAAGAAGCTTTTGACAGGGGGTCCAGAGGACAGTATATACATGGAATGATGAAATCATGGTAGCAAGCACAACAACAAAAAACAAAAAACAACAAAAAAACAACGCTATATGATTAACACAAGATAATAGTACTAAAGCAAGCATACACATACATACATTCATTCATTCGACCATGCAAAACCCAACAGTAGTCTACCCCACATGAGGCATTAAATATAGGTGGTTAATAGGTAAGTTTTCAGTTTCTTTTTGAAGTTGGAGAATGGATACAGCATCTTGAGGCTCTCATTAAGCCGGTTCCAAATCTTTGGTCCCCTGCATACAACACTTCGAGCGGTACAATCCAGTAAACGATGTTTCCCTGATATCAGATCTAAGTTACGAGTGTTGTGGGCATGCTGGGGATGGTAGATAGGAACCAAGCTACAGAGCCTAAGATTCAGCCTGTAAATGACTTGATAGGTTAAACAAGCATTTTGATAAATATTGAACTCTGTCAGTCTTAAGAGATGATAATTATGGAATAGATGTGGAGAGGGGGCATTAAACTTGGACCATGACAGGGCCCGTATGATTTTCTTTTGCATGGATTCTAATTTGTGAAGGTAGGTAGGGAAGATGACATTACAGTAGTTTAGATGTGGTTCAAAGAGAGTTTTATATAGTGTGAGTAGAGCATAAAGAGGAAGATAATGACGAAGGTGAAAGAACAGGCCAACATATTTGGATAATTTGTTTAACAGATGGCTAATGTGACATTTGAAATTGAGGTATTCGTCAATGATGACCCCCAGGAATTTTGTGGAGTACACTCTCTGTATTTCCTGCCCATTGATATTTATATGGCAGTGCTCAGTATTTGTCCGCTTTTTATTAGAACGAAATAGAATAATATTTGTTTTATTTACATTAAGTGAGAGCTTTTTGCATTTGAACCAGGAATCCACTTTCACAAGCTCTGAATTGACAGTTACTTGTAGATCGTGTAGGCTCCTGTGTGAGGTAAACAAATTTGTATCGTCAGCAAAAATTATTGTATGAAAAGTTTCGGAGGAGTTTACAAAATCATTTATGTATAGGATAAAAAGGAGAGGCCCCAAGATGGATCCCTGGGGAACCCCATAATTTATGGTCATACAGGGTGAATTGTGATCATTGACGCATACACATTGCTGCCTTCCGTATAGGTAAGAGCGAAACCAATCGAGAGGTACCCCTCTGACACCATAGTGATATAGCTTATACAATAAGATCTCAAAGTCTATTGTGTCAAAGGCCTTGGATATATCAGTATATATCATATACTGTACATATATTATGTCAATATTACATATATGTTATATTTTATATTGCTACTACGGTACATTTTTAGTGTATTTTATACCTGCATTGTCCTTTCCATCCTTACACTTTCCATCCTTTGTAACTGAGCTACTGTGTGGAACAATTTCCCTTGTGGATCATTAAAGTTTGTCTAAGTCTAGTCTAAATAACATACTTGCCAACCCTCCCGGATTTTCTGGGAGACTCCCGAAATTCAGCGCCTCTCCCGAAAAACTCCCGAAAAACTCCCGGGACAAATTTTCTCCCGAAAATCTCCCGAAATTCAGGCGGAGCTGGAAGCCGCGCCCCCTCCAGCTCCATGCGGACCTGAGTGACGTCAGGTGCGCAACACCACGTAAATCGTTGGCCAACCAAAAAGTAACCCCAGTACGCTATAGCCAACATTCACCAGGAGATGGCAACAGACAAACATAGATCACTCTATTACATTCCTCCCCTTTTAGAATTGTAGAAGTTACTCAAAATAAATAAACAACCCAACCAAAAAATGCAGCAGCTCAATTAAAAAACTGTACTTAAGCCACATTCTTTTCTTTTTTTTTTTTAGTACTGAACTCTTAACACTCATTTGTAAACAATAACACACTTATTATACAAACAGTATTTGTACACCTTTAACACAGATTTCTATACTGTCTTCAGAGATTCAGTTTTTTTGGTGGTACTCGAAACCTTTCTGGGTACCTGCGAAAGGGTGTTCAGCATGGTTGGAAAAATAGTGACAGAGAATAGAACAAGGATGGACAATTCAATCCTTAACTCAACAATGAGTAGATGAGTGTTATGTGTGTGTATATGTGTAAATAAATGAACACTGAAATTCAAGTATTTCTTTTATATATATATATATATATATATATATATATATATATATATATATATATATATATATATATATATATATATATATATATATATATATACACATATATATATATATATATATATATATATATATATATATATATAGGGGGCAGCACGGTGGAAGAGGGGTTAGTACGTCTGCCTCACAATACGAAGTTGCTGAGTAGTCTGGGGTTCAATCTCCGTGCTTTCTGTGTGGAGTTTGCATGTTCTCCCCGTGACTGCGTGGGTTCCCTCCGGATACTCCGGCTTCCTCCCACCTCCAAAGACATGCACCTGGGGATAGGTTGATTGGCAACACTAAATTGGCCCTAGTGTGTGAATGTGAGTGTGAATGTTGTCTGTCTATCAGTGTAGGCCCTGCGATGAGGTGGCGACTTGTCCAGGGTGTACCCCGCCTTCCGCCCGATTGTAGCTGAGATAGGCTCCAGCGCCCCCCGCGACCCCAAAAGGGAATAAGCGGTAGAAATTGATAGATGGATATATATATATATATATATATATATATATATATATATATATATATATATAGCTAGAATTCACTGAAAGTCAAGTATTTCTTATATTTATATATATATATATATATATATATATATATATATATATATATATATATATATATATATATATATATATGAAATACTTGACCTGGTGAATTCTAGCCGCCCCACCCCGACCACGCCCCCCACCCCCACCTCCCGAAATCGGAGGTCTCAAGGTTGGCAAGTATGCTAAATAAAGATACTCGTTCATTTTCACGTTGTTGTTCTCTCTTTTTTAAATTATGTATCATTTTATTTTTATCAAGAAAATAAACAAAACGTTTTAAATATCACAACACCAGACCTTGAAAAAACTGTGAGAAAAGTAAGGTGCAGAGGGAGTGACGTCATCTTCACACATGCGCAGAACCAAACGTACTTCTGGTAGTGAAAGATGGCAAGATGGCGGACTGAGTGGCTGTTAGCGTACCCGTTTATAAATGACGACATTACCACAAACTGCAATGGATTAACCTAAATTATTATTTCTTTATTAAGCCCACTACGGAAGTTGAGTTTGAAGCGATGGAGTGTTACCTGAAGTGAAGATTGAAGACGTGATAGAAGATGGACGACTACTGCTATGCTAAGATGGCGACGTCCGCTAAAAGAGAACATGAAAGAGAATCAACTTCCAGCAAATCACCAACGGAGATAAAGACGAAAGATGAAGGTGAGTGAGTTGAAGTTTTGTCATTTGAAATATATTTCAAGCCCTTAAAGTGTAAGTGAGCCGACCTTGTTGAAGAATGTAAAGAAAGAGCCGCCATGATTGTTAGCTTGAAGAAGGCAGTGGAGTTCACATCAGAGGAGATGAAAGAATGCAAAAGTCAAATGAAGAAAGTGGAAGAGCAAAACAAGCGCTTGTGTAAAGAAAAGAATGATGTGAAAGAAGAGATGTTGGGGAAGAGTAAGAGATGTGAAGAGAACTCTGGACCACATGTCTATTGATTGATTGATTGATTGAAACTTTTATTAGTAGGTTGCACAGTGAAGTACATATTCCGTACAATTGACCACTAAATGGTAACACCTCAATAAGTTTTTCAACTTGTTTAAGTCGGGGTCCACTTAAATTGATTCATGATACAGATATATACTATCATCATAATACAGTCATCACACAAGATAATCATCACAGTATATAAATTGAATTATTTACATTATTTACAATCCGGGGTGTGGGATATAACACTTCAGTCATCAACAATTGCATCATCAGAGAAATGGACATTGAAACAGTGTAGGACTGACTTGGTAGGATATGTACAGCAAGTAGTGGACATAGAGAGAAAGATCAGAAAGAATAAGTATTTACATTTGATGATATAAATCCGGGGAGGTGGAATGTGGTGGGGGAAGGGTGTTAGTTTAGGGTTGTAGTTGCCTGGAGGTGTTCTTTTAGTGTGGTTTTGAAGGAGGATAGAGATGCACTTTCTTTTACACCTGTTGTGTCAAGACTAGGACTATGGCGTGGTTTGTTCTCCCGAGGTGCAAAGGATTTGGACCATATGTGGCGTGAAGGGGAATACATGATTTATTTAAACACTATAACTACAAAAAAAAGTACAAACGAAAAGCGCGCACAGTGGCGGAGAAACGACTTGGCTGTGAAAACAAATACTTGCACAAAGGCAGAAACTATGAACAACAAAAAACACTAACTGTGGCTTAATAAACAAAAACTTACTTGGCATGGAACCGGCATGAAAAAAGAGCAGCAAGGATCATAAGGGTGTGGAGTGTGTGCAGAAGCATAAATGCGGGGATGTCACCAGGACGAACAACAGAAAATGAAAAGCTTGAATAACACAGACATGATTAACAACAGGTGCGTGACTCAAAACAGGTGTGTGACATGACAGGTGAAAACTAATGGGTAACCATGGAAACAAGACAAGGGAGTGAAAAGCCAGAAACTAAAGAGTCAATAACTAAACAAAACATGACTACACAGACATGACATGTTGGGAGTGCATTCCACATTGATGTGGCATAGAAGGAGAATGTGTTAAGACCTTTGTTAGATCGGAATCTGGGTTTAACGTGGTTAGTGGAGCTCCCCCTGGTGTTGTGGTTATGGCGGTCATTTACGTTAGTAGTTTGACATGTACTTCGGTATCAGGGAGGTGTAGCGGATTTTATAGACTAGGCTCAGTGCAAGTTGTTTTACTCTGTCCTCCACCCAGAGTCAGCCCACTTTGGAGAAGTGGGTAGGAGTGAGGTGTGATCTGGGGTGGAGGTCTAGAAATAATCTGACTAGCTTGTTCTGGGATGTTTGGAGTCTAGATGTGAGGGTTTTGGAGGTGCTAGGGTACCAGGAGGTGCATGCGTAATCGAAAAAGGGTTGAACGAGAGTTCCCGCTAGAATCCTCATGGTGCTTTTGTTGACCAGAGAGGAGATTCTGTAGAGAAATCTCGTTCGTTGGTTGACCTTTTTGATTACTTTGGTTGCCATTTTATCACAGAAAAGATTAGCCTCTAGAATGGAACCTAGGTAGGTGACCTCATCTTTCCTGGTGATAACAATGTCACCCACTTTTATAGTGAAGTCACTGACTTTCTTAAGGTTGATGTGGGACCCAAATAGGATGGATTCAGTTTTACCCAAGTGTATGGATAGCTTGTTGTCAGCGAGCCAGGTTCAAATTCTACAGAGTTCAGCACTGAGGATTTTCTCCACCTGTGACTTGTCCTTGACTGATACCAGCAGGGCCGAGTCATCCGCAAACAAGAACAATTCACAGTCGCATGCTGATGACATGTTGTTTATGTATATTAGGAACAGTAAAGGCCCTAATATACTGCCTTGGGGGACTCCACAGCTTACCGAGTGTAAGCTGTTCAACTCAACCACCTGTTTCCTCCCCTCCAAGTAAGATTGCATCCAGTTCGATGAGGTTTTATTATTGTTGTTTATTGTTGATTGAATGGATTAGCTGACGCCAAGGCGACTGCTACCGTATTTTCCGCACCATAAGGCGCCCTGGGTTATAAGCCGCGCCTTCAATGAACGGCATATTTCAAAACTTTGTCCACCTATAAGCCGCCCCGTGTTATAAGCCGCATCTAACTGCGCTAAAGGAATGTCAAAAAAACAGTCAGATAGGTCAGTCAAACTTTAATAATATATTAAAAACCAGCGTGATGTGGGCGCGCACGGAGTCGTATATCAACATGGACGGAGCTGCGTGAAAAAAGCCACCCGGCCTCTTCGCGTAAACTTACCTTAACCACTCGCTCATCTTTTCTTCATCCATCCCTTCGAGTTAGCTTTTATGATGACGCCGGCTGGAAAGGTCTCTTTTGGCAAGGTCTTCATTTTGAATATCACCATGGGTGGAAGTTTCTGGCCATTAGCATGGCAAGCTAGAACCACAGTGAAGGATGACTTCTCATTCCCTGTGGTGCGAATATTCACCGTACGTGCTCCCGTTGTATCCACAGTGCGGTTCACAGGAATATCAAAAGTCAGTGGAACCTCGTCCATGTTGATAATGTTCTCTGGCCGGATCTTTTTTTCAGCTATCTTGTTTTTACAATATGCACGGAAAGTAGCCAGCTTTTCTTGAAAGTCTTTAGGCAGTTGCTGTGAAATAGTAGTCCGTGTGCAGATGGAGAGATTGCGTCTTTTCATGAACCGGAAACCTGTCGCTTAGTAGGAGCCATTTTGTGGTCTTTACAGATGTAAACACACAAAGGAAATGAAACGTACGGTAATATCCGCGCGCTTTTTCTTCTTCTACGCGGGCGGGTGGTTGCTTACAGTAGAAGAAGAAGCGCTTCCTGTTCTATGGGGGCGGGTGCTTACCTTGGCGGTTGCTTGCGTAGAAGAAGAAGCGCTTCCTGTTCTACCGGGAAAAAAGATGGCGGCTGTTTACCGTAGTTGCGAGATCGAAACTTTATGAAAATGAATCGTAATATTAATCCATATATAAAGCGCACCGGGTTATAAGGCGCACTGTCAGCTTTTGAGAAAATTTGTGGTTTTTAGGTGCGCCTTATAGTGCGGAAAATACGGTATGTAAATATATATATATATATATATATATATATATATGTATATATATATATATAAATGAAAAAAACAGAAATGACACAATATTCCTTTCGTCTGTAGCCAAAGGAGGAGCCTTCTAGACATATTATTAGTCATAAATAAATGATAAATACTAATAATGATTAAATATAATACATGTGGAATATATAACAATATTTATATGAACTATACACAATATAAATAAATAATGATAAATGGGTTATACTTGTATAGCGCTTTTCTATCTTCAAGGTACTCAAAGCGCTTTGACAGTATTTCACACACTGATGACGGCGTGGCGAAGTTGGTAGAGTGGCCGTGCCAGCAATCGGAAGGTTGCTGGTTACTAGGGTTCAATCCCCACCTTCTACCATTCTAGTCACGTCCGTTGTGTCCTTGGGCAAGACACTTCACCCCTTGCTCCTGATGGCTGCTGGTAATTAAAGATGTATATATAATCGATGTACAACACAATCGTAGCCCTTGAATAGAAATCGAATTGTGAGGTGTCCAAAGATCCCCACCTCTAATCCTGACTGCCTGCTTAACAAGAAACCATTGAACTGTTCAACATGGGATGATCAACAAGTTCAATGCCTTTCAGATATCATCAAAATAAATCCTTTCATCTCGTTTAAAGAAATAATTGTGTACACTGCTCAGGTTACAGTAGACTACGGTGGCCTGGGAGACACTTTTACATTTCATGAAAGAAATTACAATTCTGGAACGCAAATTAACAAGAGACAACATCATTTACAATTTAACAAACTAAAGTAACAATACAGATAATCAAACTGAATTGAATCAAATCTTTGAAAAAGTATAGGAAAAAGACTAAAACAAGCAGGGGGATTCTCAGCAGGCATACATGAGGGGCTCCAGCACTTTTTTTCTGTGCTAATACAGAAGTAACATTGCCTTCTTAATGGACTTTGGTTGTTAGCTACAGTTAGAGCCTAATTTACTAAGATTTTTGGTATTTACCTAGCAACCATTTGTAGGTTTAGATCAGAGGATGTCGAGAGTTTGTAAAGACTTTTGCGACACTTGTGATTAAGAGCTAAATGAATGCATTTGGATTGATTAAATTATCGATTTTATACCATTTTATTCATGGCACAAAAAGCACATACGGAAAATACGGTACTTCTTAACTGTCGACTTCTTAAAACATAATTCCATATTGATTTTTTCCCCACTGCTAGTTTGTAGTATTCTAATGTCCATTGTAACAGATGTTTTTTTTAATTTTCGGGTCTAATCCGAGTCACGTATCCATCATTGTGGCAAGGCACTAAATGAATGGCCATGAAACACTACACAAACATACATTACATTGAAGAAAGTGTGTAAAGTGTGTTTGTGTTGTTTGTGTTCTGCAGATGTCCAGCAGCTGATTGGTCTTTCAGAAGATCTTCCCCCGCAGTCAGTAGGGGGGAGCTCCACTTTGAAGCAGGAGACTCCACAACCACCCTGCATTAAAAAGGAAGAGGAGGAACTCTTCATCACTCAGGAGGGAGAGTGTCTTCTAGGACGAGAGGAAGCTGATCACACCAAGTTTCCACTGAGTATTCTCTCTGTGAAGACTGAAGATGATGAAGAGAAACCACAAGTAGACAACCTCTTAGCTCCACTATCAGATAGTGAGGCTGAAGATGAGGTTGAAGTAACTTTGAGCAGCGATAAAGACTGTGAAGGTGATATGAGGACTCACACTGACAACAAACAATCTGACTCCTCAAAAAAGAAAACAGGTAAAAAACATTTCAGCTGCTCAGTTTGTGCTAAAAGTTTTACTAAAAGAAGAAATTGTGTAGACAAACCAAAGAGAAACCGCTCATGGATCATGTCTGAGCTAAAGTGTTTGTTTTGTTTGTCTCCTGCAGACGTCCAGCAGCTGATTGATCATCCAGAAGAAGTTTCCCCTCAGTCAGGGGAGAGCTCCACTTTGAAGCAGGAGACTCCACAACCACCCTGCATTAAAAAGGAAGAGGAGGAACTCTGCATCACTCAGGAGGGAGAGTGTCTTCTAGGATGTGAGGAAGCTGATTACACCAAGTTTCCACTGAGTATTCTCTCTGTGAAGACTGAAGATGATGAAGAGAAACCACAAGTAGACAACCTCTTAGCTCCACTATCAGATAGTGAGGCTGAAGATGAGGTTGAAGTAACTTTGAGCAGCGATAAAGACTGTGAAGGTGATATGAGGACTCACACTGACAACAAACAATCTGACTCCTCAAAAAAGAAAACAGGTAAAAAACATTTCAGCTGCTCAGTTTGTGCTAAAAGTTTTACTAAAAGAAGAAATTGTGTAGACAAACCAAAGAGAAACCGCTCATGGATCATGTCTGAGCTAAAGTGTTTGTTTTGTTTGTCTCCTGCAGACGTCCAGCAGCTGATTGATCATCCAGAAGAAGTTTCCCCTCAGTCAGGGGAGAGCTCCACTTTGAAGCAGGAGACTCCACAACCACCCTGCATTAAAAAGGAAGAGGAGGAACTCTGCATCACTCAGGAGGGAGAGTGTCTTCTAGGACGAGAGGATGCTGATCTCAGCAAGTTGCCACTGAGTATTCTCTCTGTGAAGACGGAAGATGATGAAGAGAAACCACATGTAGACAACCTCTTAGCTCCACTATCAGATAGTGAGGCTGAAGACGAGGTTGAAAAACCTTTAAGCAGTGATAAAGACTGTGAAGGTGATATGAGGACTTACATTCACATCAAACACTCTGATTGCTCTAAAAAGGAGACAGGTAAAAAACATTTCAGCTGCTTAGTTTGTTCTAAAAGCTTTACTAGAAAGGACAATTTGACTCGACACATGAGAACACACACAGGAGAAAAACCATTTAATTGCTCAGTTTGTGGTAAAAGTTTCTTTCAAAAGAGCAGTTTGACTCCACACATGAGAACACATGCAGGAGAGAAACCATTTAATTGCTCAGTTTGCGGTAAAAGCTTTTTTCAAAAGAGCAGTTTGACCCCACACATGAGAACACATGCAGGAGAGAAACCATATAGATGCTTGGTTTGTGGTAAAGGCTTTTCTCAAAAGAGCAGTTTGACTCAACATATGTCAATACACACAGGAGGGAAACCACTCAACTGCTTAGTTTGTGGTAAAAGCTTTTCACGAAAAAACAATTTGTCTCGACACATGAGAACACACACAGGGGAGAAATCATTCAACTGCTCAGTTTGTGGTAAAAGTTTTTGTCAAAAAATAGATTTGACCCGACATATGAGAAGACACACAGGAGAGAAATCATTTATTTGCTCATTTTGTGGTAAAGGTTTTGCTCTCAGCAACAATTTGACTCAACATATGAGAAGACACACAGGAGAAAAAGCATTTAGTTGTTCAGTTTGTGGTAAAAGATTCCGTCGTAATGCAGCCGCAGTAAAACACTTAAGAAAACACACGGGAGAATAACCAACATGCTGTTTTTTGTCTGATTGTGCAAACATTCCTTATTCTTTCCTTTATGCCTTTTTTTTTTGCAGTCTTTTAGCGCCCCCAGTTTTCATCCCATCTGAACTGTTAAGGTATCAAAATGTACAACCAGGAATTGTTAGCTATCAAATATTCATCTTCCCAGAACACAAAGATTACCCAGATTTCCAGGTTTTCCAGGACATTTTCCCATTGAAAACAGATGGGCCAATTTTCCACATTGTTCCACCATCCACAGACTCCACTCACCCTGGACATTCAAGCCAAGTTTCAAAATGTCCCTTTTTTCTCAGAATTTCCAGGACCATTTCCCCATTGAAAATGAACTGAAGGCTTACAAACCTCTTCATATCCCACATCTCTTATCCGATTCTAACCTTTCCAGCATCCACACATTCCACTCACCCTGGACTTTTAGACAAAAAAATTTCCATCTTCAACAATTTTCCTGATTACCAGGAAGTCCGGTTATAATCACCGTTGTTTTAGCCCTTTTTCTTTTGACTTTTTCTGCCCCATTTGTATTTGATCAGAACCATTCAAGCATCTAAACCTTTGACTCTGCCTGGAATCGATAGGGAAACATATTTGTTTTCTTCCAAAATTTCCCTATTTACCAAGAAATCCTGGTCCTCGAGGACATTATTTTACTCCATTTATTACCTGATTTGAACTGTCGCACCATAATAGATTTTATTTGTAAAAAGCACTTTACATTGAGTAAACAACCTCAAAGTGTATTAAAAAAAAAAAAAAAGATAATAAAAATTAAAGCTGCAAGCAGCGATGGACGGGACCGACTTTGATGGCACATAAAATCCAAACCGAAACAGTAATTAAAACTCTTTGGTCAACTTTTAATCAGAAGGGTTCAATCTCTCTCCTGTGCTAGTTTGAAGCCGACACGACAAACGCGCTCAGAGGAGATCATGTTTGAAAAAAGGTGACCGGTTTTTACAAAACTTTTGTTTTGAAGGGGGAATTGCAAACTTCCTGTTGATTTTTGCTGGGGGTTGTCAGTATATGAAATGTAGGTCTAAGTGAAACCTACATGGAGTGTTTCATGTCTCTAAGACGTTCCTAATGGAAGTTACAGGCAGTTTTGTCTGAGTTTTCCTCCTATGAGCAGTTGTGTCTGTGGTTTCTTCCTAGGGGGCGCGAGAGCGCAATTTTTAGTTTTGGGGTTTGGGTTTTTTATTAGATCGCAATTTTTGCCAGTCTTGATGTGTGTGTCCAGTTTGGTGAGTTTTGAAGCATGTTAAAGGGGTCAAATTACAGCTCAAAGAGGCAAAAGTGACTGTTTTTACTAAAATTTTATATTGAAGGGGGAATTGCCAACTTCCTGTTGATTTTTGCTGGGGGTTGTCAGTATATGAAATGTAGGTCTAAGTGAAACCTACATAGAGTGTTTCATGTCTCTAAGACGTTCCTACTGGAAGTTACAGGCAGTTTTGTCTGAGTTTTCCTCCTATGAGCAGTTGTGTCTGTGGTTTCTTCCTAGGGGGCGCGAGAGCGCAATTTTGAGTTTTGGGGTTTGGGTTTTTTATTAGATCGCAATTTTTGCCAGTCCTGATGTGTGTGTCCAGTTTGGTGAGTTTTGAAGCATGTTAAGGGGGTCAAATTACAGCTCAAAGAGGCAAAAGTGACTGTTTTTACTAAAATTTTATTTTGAAGGGGGAAATGCCAACTTCCTGTTGATTTTTGCTGAAGGATGTTAATGTATGAAATCTAGGTCTAAGTTAGACCTACATAGAGGTTTTTGTTTCATGTCTCTACGACATTCCTACCGGAAGTTACAAGCAGTTTTGTCTGTGTTTTTTCCTAGGGGCCGCTAGAGCGCAATTTTGAGTTTTGAGTTTTTGTTTCTTTATTAGATGGCAATTTCCGCCAGTCCTGATGTGTGTGTCAAATATGGTGAGTTTTGAAGCATGTTAAGGGGGTCAAATTAGAGCTCAAAGAGGCGGCAGGATAATAATAATAATAAAACGCACAAAATACAATAGGGTCCTCTGTCCCAAAGGGACATTGCGGTCCCTAATAATAACTAGAACAGTCAAATAGCTAGAACTAGTATGCATATATCTAAATAAAGGCTTTTTTTGTTTAAAGAAGGGTTTTTAAGCCTTTTTTAAAGCATCCACAGTCTGTGGTGCCCTCAGGTGGTCAGGGAGAGCGTTCCACAGACTGGGAGCGGCGAAGCAGAAAGCCCGGTCTCCCATTGTTGGTAGTTTTGTCCTCGGAGGTTGGAGGAGGTTAGCCTGTCCGGAGCGGAGGTGTCGTGTGGAGGATTTGGGGGTGAGTAGTTCTTTGAGGTAGAGGGGGAGGCATTTCCATGGAGGAACTGGTGGGCTAGTAGGGAGACTTTGTATTCAATCCTGAGTGGAACAGGAAGCCAGTGAAGGGATTTGAGAATTGGTGTGATGTGGTCATATTTCCGCACTCTCCACCCACACACTTTACTTACCCTGGCTATTAAAGTCAAAAACTTGTTTCCCATTTCTCAACATTCAGGGTTTTCCTAACCTGACTCTCGCCAGATCCTCGTAGTTCGCCAAGCTCCACACAAGGATCTGGGCAAACTCTTTCAAGATAGCAAAAAATAATGAACCAATCAGGATCGCCGGGCGGGATTTCATAGATGTGACGTAGCGCCGAGGCCACTGTTTGATTCAAACAACAATGGCAACGACATCAATCATCTACTGACATCGCTGCGTTTTTCAGTAAAAGTTCTCTAACTTTTCGCTCTGTCGTTATCCAATATGTCGGCTGTTCTGTTTTGGATTTCCCAGCGTGGCTCTCATCAGCGTCACGGCTTGATTTCCATGTGAGTGGTTGAAGTAGCACGGTCATTCAAGATAACGGCCAAGTGGTTTTTCCAATCACATACAATGATTTTTTTTTTTACAAGGCCCCGCCTTCTGAAATACATCTCCATTTGAGAAGTCCCAGATCCATGTGTGGAGCTGTCAGGTTCAAACACTGATGACATCTATTAATCAGACAAGAAGCAAGGAATCATGCAGAGACAGAGTTCAATTTTTTTTTTACAAGGCCCCGCCTTCTAAAATACATCTCCATTTGAGAAGTCCCAGATCCTTGCGTGGAGCTGTCAGGTTCAAACACTGATGACATCTATTAATCAGACAAGAAGCAAGGAATCATGCAGAGACAGAGTTCAATTTAGCTCATGAGGAGAATGCATGGAGCTGCATACTCGCAGTCTCGCCCTACGCTCTAAGGTTCAGCTCCCGCGTCCCTCTATTTATTCAGGAGTTCCACAGTCAACATCACTGAGGCCGCCTCTAAAAGGAGTGGTCACATATGTCATGCAAAGCAGGTCCAGGGAATGTGCTGGAGACCTTGTGATTTCGCCTTGTCTCTGCTCCGTCTGCGTGCTGTCATCTTATCTGCGTTGAGGTCCTTGTTGTCTCTGCTTCATCTGCGTGCTGTCGTCTTATCTTCGTTGAGGTCCTTGAAGTCCTTGGCTGTTAGCGGGCTAAAACAAAGATAACATCTGCGGCTGAGGCCACCCCTCAGACAGGAAGTTTCGTCCTTGCACAGATACGAAAGTCTAACTTGAGCACAATAGCTAACGACTATAGCAACGGACTTTAAGCATACTAAATTTGTGTGAAAATATATATACATGATTATTCTAACAGGAGCTCAGTGAACTACAAGGATCTGGCAAGAGTCAGGTTAGAGTTTTCCTGGAATTGCCAATCATTTTCTCGTCATTGAAAAGGAATAGGCAATATACAAACTCCTGCATGTCCCACATTTCTCATCTGATTTGAACTGTTCCATCATCCACAAACTCCACTCATCCTGGACATTCAAGCCAGCATGTTTCCCAGTTCTGAAGATGCTCGGATTACCCGTAATTACCAGGAATGTAGTCTGGCAACTACTGAAGATTTTCTTCTAACAACCACATTTTGAAAATGTATATGTGGAGGGGGGCGTGGCCTGCGGACCTGCAGCAAAGCAGGGTGTGCCAGGACCGGCTTCGAGATCAGTGACGGGTGCGTAGATGGCCCAACTGGGCCTGCTTATGTGGTCATCTGTCGCTCTGTTAAAAGGCAGGAGAGAAGAGTTGGTGGTGGAGCGAGAGAGAGAGAGAGACCAAGAGGCACTTGCTGAAAAGCACAAACAAAAAAGACTTATTGAAAAATACAACAGTGTCTAAACCCGGAAACGGAGCGGTCATGTTGATGATTGGTGGTCCGAGGAACCCGGGAGGACGAAAAATCCACAGTATAAAAGATAGCATTTACTTTTATGATCCCATTGTTGCTGTGTTGAAAGACGGTGTCGTGTTGTATTGTTTGTTTTGTGTACAGTGTTTTGCATTACTGCACTGTAAAAAAAAGAAAGTTGAGAAAACGCAAATTTTCAAGGCAACTAGATGCAACAAGATTGTTGCGTTTTTTCAACTTTTGACTACTGCTAAATAGTGAAATACGATTTGCAATTGTTGGACTAATTATAGTTTTCAAGTTAGTCAGACTCAGAAATAAGGTTTCACTATGTTTAACTACCAAAACAGTGTCTGGCCAGCAGTAGTCAAAAGTTGAGAAAACGCAAAAATCTTGTTGCATCATGTTGCCTTGAAAATGTGCGTTTTCTCAACTTTTTCTTTTTACAGTGTGTTATTGAAATAAAGATGAGGTTACATTTATTTTTCATATTCATCACTTTTTTCTAAGAGAGCCCAGCCTGTAGGTTCAATGTGCACAAATGAATATCTTAGTTGTTCAGACGGTAATGTGTTCATACAAGTATAGATTGGGTTATGATGTTTGTAATGGGAAAAGACGTTAAAGGGGAACATTATCAAATTTCAGAAGGGTTAAAACCATTAAAAATCAGTTCCCAGTGGCTTATTTTATTTTTTGAAGTTTTTTTCAAAATTTTACCCATCACGCAATATCCCTAAAAAAAGCTTCAAAGTGCCTGATTTTAACCATCGTTATATACACCCGTCCATTTTCCTGTGACGTCACATAGTGATGCCGATACAAACAAACATGGCGGATAGAACAGCAAGGTATAGCGACATTAGCTCGGATTCAGACTCGGATTTCAGCGGCTTAAGCGATTCAACAGATTACGCATGTATTGAAACGGATGGTTGTAGTGTGGAGGCAGGTAGCGAAAACGAAATTGAAGAAGAAACTGAAGCTATTGAGCCATATCGGTTTGAACCGTATGCAAGCGAAACCGACAAAAACGACACGACAGCCAGCGACACGGGAGAAAGCGAGGACGAATTCGGCGATCGCCATCTAACCAACGATTGGTATGTGTTTGTTTGGCATTAAAGGAAACTAACAACTATGAACTAGGTTTACAGCATATGAAATACATTTGGCAACAACATGCACTTTGAGAGTGCAGACAGCCCAGTTTTCATCAATTAATATATTCTGTAGACATACCCTCATCCGCACTCTTTTCCTGGGGGTCTGGCGGCAGATTTCTTTGACTTTATCATTGGAAATGCATCTGCTTTGAGTGTCGCAGGATATCCACACATTCTTGCCATCTCTGTCGTAGCATAGCTTTCGTCGGTAAAGTGTGCGGAACAAGCGTCCAATTTCTTGCCACTTTCGCATATTTGGGCCACTGGTGCAACTTGAATCCGTCCCTGTTCGTGTTGTTACACCCTCCGACAACACACCGATGAGGCATGATGTCTCCAAGGTACGGAAAACAGTCGAAAAAACGGAAAATAACAGAGCTGATTTGACTCGGTGTTTGTAATGTGTTTGAGAAAATGGCGGATTGCTTCCCGATGTGACGTCACATTGTGGCGTCATCGCTCCGAGAGCGAATAATAGAAAGGTGTTTAATTCGCCAAAATTCACCCATTTAAAGTTCGGAAATCGGTTAAAAAAATATATGGTCTTTTTTCTGCAACATCAAGGTATATATTGACGCTTACATAGGTCTGGTGATAATGTTCCCCTTTAAGTCGGGGTCCACGTTAATCAATTCATGGTACAAATATATACAATCATCATAATACAGTCATCACACGCGTTAATCATCAGAGTATATACATTGAATTATTTACATTATACATTGAATTATTTACATTGTGACCAGAATGCCATTTGTTTACAACTGATTAGAATGCTAATGTGGGTGATTCCGACCATTTGGGGCTGGTAGTGGTCGATCCACGGTGGCATTGACTGCAGGATTGTGGAATGTGGAATGTGATATTTGCATCTCAACAGTTGCTTTTCTCACTAGGATAGGACGGAAACATCCTTGCCCAGGCCCACCCTCCTGATGTTGGAGTATAAATATTTGGGCCACCACCCTCTCCTCTCCCAGGCCCTCATGTAACAACTTGCGTACGCACAATTGATTGATTGATTGATTGATTGAGACTTTTATTAGTAGGTTGCACAGTGAAGTACATATTCCGTACAATTGACCACTAAATGGTAACACCCCAATAAGTTTTTCAACTTGTTTAAGTCGGGGTCCACTTCAATTGATTCATGATACAGATATATACTATCATCATAATACAGTCATCACACAAGATAATCATCAGGGTGTATACATTGAATTATTTACATTATTTACAATTCGGGGTGTGGAGGGGGGGGGGGGGGGGGTTAGGTTTGGTTGTTATCATCAGTTATTTAACAATTGAGAACAGAGAAATGGATATTGAAACAGTGTAGGTCTGACTTGGTAGGATATGTACAGCAAGTAGTGGACATAGAGAGAGAGAGAGAGAGAGAGATCAGAAGGCATAAGAAAAGTGTCTACATTTGATTATTTACATTTGATTATTATCAATCCGGGGAGGGTGTTAGTTTAGGGTTGAAGTTGCCTGGAGGTGTACTTTTATTGCGGTTTTGAAGGAGGATAGAGATGCCCTTTCTTTTACACCTGTTGGGAGTACATTCCACATTGATGTGGCATAGAAAGAGAATGAGTTAAGACCTTTGTTAGATCGGAATCTGGGTTTAACGTGGTTAGTAGCGCTCCCCCTGGTGTTGTGGTTATGGCGGTCATTTACGTTGAGGAAGTAGTTTGACATGTACTTCGGTATCAGGGAGATGTAGCGGATTTTATAGACTAGGCTCAGTGCAAGTTGTTTTACTCTGTCCTCCACCCTGAGCCAGCCCACTTTGGAGAAGTGGGTAGGAGTGAGGTGTGATCTGGGGTGGAGGTCTAGAAGTAATCTGACTAGCTTGTTCTGGGATGTTTGTGTCACACCGCGGTGAGGGATGTCTTGTCTTGGTTTTTTCTGTCTTGTGATGTGCATGTTTTAGTTTGAAAAGTAACTCTCCTCTCGTTTCAGGTCACTTGCCCTTCCTTTTGTGTCATCAGTCTGACGTCATCCTGATTCCCTGATTGTTTCCACCTGTTCCCTATTACCCTCATGTGTCTTATAAGCCCACTCCTCCCTTTGTTCTGTGCCAGATTGTTTCGTTTATTCGTGCTCTCTAGCATCCATGTCCCTGTCCCTGTCCATACCTTGTCTTGCCTTGCCTCGTCTTGTGATTAAGTTCCTTGATCCTGAATCCCTTCGTTGCTATTTTGAGTTTTCCTTTCTTCCTCCTCAGCAGAGTGATTTTTTGTTATTTAGTTTATTCAGCCGAAGTGGTGAGTTTCAGTTATTTTTCATTCTTTCCTCAAATTTTTGAGTGACAATTTTTGTTAAAACTTTATTAGATTAGATAGTGTAGAATTTTTCATAGCTGTTGTTTCTTCCTCCTGTTGGAGCGTTTTTTGTTTATACATTTTATAGCATATACGGCGCTAATTATAGTTCGTCTTTGCTTTTGTGTTTTCCTCCGTTCGGAGTGATTTTTGGTTGTTCCTATTTTTTTTGGAACCTTTTTTGCCGATTAGTTTTTGGTTAAAATAGATATTGTAATCCTTGACTTTGGAGGTGAAAAGAAGCTGTCAAAATAAAAGCCTGTCTAAGTTCCCTACTCTGCATCTGAGTCCTATCCTTTTTACCAAGCCTGACAATTTGGAGTTTAGATTTGAGGGTTTTGGAGGTGCTAGGGTACCAGGAGGTGCATGCGTAATCGAAAAAGGGTTGAACGAGAGTTCCCTCTAGAATCCTCATGGATGCCGTACGCCGTCTTTCACGGCAAAGTCACGATGTATGAAAAGTGACGTTGACGTGGGAATGTATCAACTATGCACATTTCTACATGCTGCGGATACTTTAGGGACACACAGAGAATAAAAAAGTGGCAACTTGTGTTCCTCAGACTGATGAATGTGCCTATCGTAGACATAGGAACAAAGATGGAGGCAAGGACACAAGATTACAATTGTGGAGATGACATTTTCAACGGAGACGTAGAGGATGAATAAAGAATCTGTCTATTACCTGACATGTTAGCTACCTCTCTTTGTTTATAATGTCTATTTTCTGCTAGATCTATACTCTCTATTTTATGCTGCAGCTGTTACATATACTGTAATTAGAGATGTCCGATAATATCGGACTGCCGATATTATCGGCCGTTAACGCTTTAAAATGTAATATCGGAAATTATCGGTATCGGTTTCAAAAAGTAAAATTAATGACTTTTTAAAACGCCGCTGTACTGAGTGGCACATATCCGGTACATATCCGGCAAAACACGGACGTAGGCCTTAGTTGAGTATACTAGAGTCTAGTATACTCTGGACTGAAGCTGTGGGCCTTCATTTTTTTTGTAGCTGTTGTTTTGAGGCATGTTTAAAAAAATTTTTTTAAATAATGCACTTTGTGAAAGTCAAAGTATAGTATTTCCCATAGCTGTAGTGGGTATTAGGATTATCTCAGGGAGAGCATGTCCCAAATTCCAAGCTGCTGTTTTGAGGCATGTAAAAAAAAAGAATGCACTTTGTGACTTCAATAATAAATATGGCAGTGCCATGGTGGCACTTTTTTTCCCCATAACTTGAGTTGATTTATTTTGGAAAATCTTGTTACATTGTTTAATGCATCACAACACAATTAGGCATAATAATGTGTTAATTCCACGACTGTATATATCGGTATCGGTTGATATCGGAATTGGTAATTAAGAGTTGGACAATGTCGGAATATCGGATATCGGCAAAAAAGCCATTATTGGACATCTCTAACTGTAATATTGTACATGCTCATTGTTATATATTGTATATATGATATAAACAGTGTATATCATATACGGTAATAATAATAATAATACATTTTATTTATAAGGCGCCTTTCTGGGCACTCTGTCAGGCTTGCCCCTGACAGTTTGGTTGTGTTTTAGTTTTTCCTCTGTGTGTAGTATTTCCTGTCAGCGCTCTTGTTTTGGTTCTGTTTCCTGTTTGTCTCCCTGAGTGCTGTGTCCCCTCAGCTGTGGCTGATTGGCACCTGGCCACACCTGGTGTCAATCAGCCAGCTGCTATTTAAACCTGCCCTACCCTCCAGTCACTGCTGGATTATTGTCATTGTCGCTAATACTTGTTGTCACTACTACCTGTCATAATACTTGTCGTTGTAGCTCTGTCTACTTTTGTTCACTCTGCTCATGTCATAGTTCCTTCGTGTCACAGTAAGTGTTTTTGTTTCTTGTCCACAGTTAGCATTTTCGCTATTTTAGTTCATAGCCAAGTTTGTTCTCCGCCTTGTGCGCGCCTTTTGTTGTTACCCTTTTGTTTGTTTTTTTGCCATAGTGTTTAATTAAATCATGTTTTCTCGCTCAATGCCTGCCGTCATCTCTGCATCTTGGGGTTCGTCACCCACAAACTCTGACACACTCAGGGACACTGTACAAAATCAAAACAATAAAATCAAATTGTATAAAAAACAACAACAAAGAGAAAAGAAAATATGATTACAATGAATAAGCAGTCAGGAATTGGTGTGTTTTGAGTCTTGCTTTGAAGAGGGATATTGAGTCTAAGTTACTAAGGTCTGGTGGTAGAGAGTTCCAAAGATGTGGGGCAGAGCGGCTGAAAGCTCGGGCACCCATGGTGGACAGTTTAAATAAAGGGACAGTGAGATGGATGGATGAAGAGGATCTTAGGGAACGTGAGGGCGTGAAGACATGGATCAGGTCAGAGCGATATGATGGAGAGAGGTTATGGATGTACATATATTATGTAAATATTACATATATGTTACATTTTATATTGCTACTACGGTACATTTTTAGTCTATTTTATACCTGCATTGTCCTTTCCATCCTTACACTTTCACAACTATTGGCTCATCACAACTCAAGCTCACCTGTGCTCCAGCGATCGGCGGCTCGACGGAGGACTTCGCCCCGTTCATCGACACGGTCGGTGGCTCGGCGGCGGCGGTGGAGGACGACCCAGACATCGGTGAAGGCAGCGACCTGGCGGCGACCAAGGTAATCAAAAAGGTCAACCAACGAACAAGATTTCTCTATAGAATCTCCTCTCTGGTCAACAAAAGCACCATGAGGATTCTAGTGGGAACTCTCGTTCAACCCTTTTTCGATTACGCATGCACCTCCTGGTACCCTAGCACCTCCAAAACCCTCAAATCTAAACTCCAAACATCCCAGAACAAGCTAGTCAGATTACTTCTAGACCTCCACCCCAGATCACACCTCACTCCCACCCACTTCTCCAAAGTGGGCTGGCTCAGGGTGGAGGACAGAGTAAAACAACTTGCACTGAGCCTAGTCTATAAAATCCGCTACACCTCCCTGATACTGAAGTACATGTCAAACTACTTCCTTATCGTAAATGACCGCCATAACCACAACACCAGGGGGAGCTCTACTAACCACGTTAAACCCAGATTCCGAAGGTCTTAACTCATTCTCTTTCTATGCCACATCAATGTGGAATGCGCTCCCAACAGGTGTAAAAGAAAGGGCATCTCTATCCTCCTTCAAAACCGCAATAAAAGTTCACCTCCAGGCAGCTACAACCCTAAACGAACACCCTCCCCGGATTGTTAATAATCAAATGTAAACAATCAAATGCAGATACTTTTTCTTATGCCTTCTGATCTCTCTCTCTCTCTCTCTCTCTCTCTCTCTCTCTCTCTCTCTCTGCCCACTACTTGCTGTCCATATCCTACCAAGTCAGACCTACACTGTACCAATATCCATTTCTCTGTTCTCAATTGTTGATGACTGATGATAACAACCAAACCCAACTTGTTGAAAAATAAACAAGTGATTCAATTATAAATAAAGATTTCTACACATAGAAGTAATCATCAACTTAAAGTGCCCTCTTTGGGGATTGTAATAGAGATCCATCTGGATTCATGAACTTAATTCTAAACATTTCTTCACAAAATAATACATCTTTAACATCAATATTTATGGAACATGTCCACAAAAATCTAGCTGTCAACACTGAATATTGCATTGTTGCATTTCTTTTCACAGTTCTTTTTGACAGACATTTAAAAAAAAATCTCACGTACCCATTGGCATACCTTCAAGTACCCCCAGGGGTACGCGTACCCCCATTTGAGAACCAGATTATCTTGTGTGATGACTGTATTATGATGATGATAGTATATATCTGTATCATGAATCAATTTAAATGGACCCCGACTTAAACAAGTTGAAAAACTTATTGGGGTGTTACCATTTAGTGGTCAATTGTACGGAATATGTACTTCACTGTGCAACCTACTAAGAAAAGTCTCAATCAATCAATCAAACTATCCTTTGTAACTGAGCTACTGTGTGGAACAATTTCCCCTGTGGATCATTAAAGATTGTCTAAAGTCTAAGTCGAAGTCTAAATAAAGAAACCCGTTAATTTATTGTATGTATTATTTTATTCTTATCTAGAAAATAAATAAAACGTTTTAAATATCACAACACCTGACCTTAAAAAAACTATAAAAAAAAAAAAGAGGAAGGAGTGAAGGAAATGACGTCTTCACACATGCGCAGAACAGAACATACTTCCGGTAGTGAAAGGCCAGGCGGCGAGCAAGATGGCGGACTGAGTGGCTGTAGCGTCCCCGATTGTAAATGACCACATAACCGCAAATGTAGGAACAAATACATAAATGGTTCGTCTTTTCTCAAGCCCACCAAATGGAATTTGTTACCTGAAGTGAAGATTGAAGACGTGATAGAAGATGGACGACTACTGCTATGCTAAGATGGCGACGTCCGCTAAAAGAGAACATGAAAGAGAATCAACTTCCAGCAAATCACCAACGGAGATAAAGACGAAAGATGAAGGTGAGTGAGTTCAAGTTTTGTCATTTCAAAGCTATTTGAAGCCCTGGAAAAAATGTTGAAGAATGTAAAGAAAAAGCCGCCATGATTGTTAGCTTGAAGAAGGCATACTTGCCAACCCTCCCGGAAAATGAGACTCCCGAAATTCAGCGCCTCTCCCGAAAACCTCCTGAGACAAATTTTCTCCCGAAAATCTCCCGAAATTCAGGCGTACTCAGGTCCATGAGGACCTGAGTCCGCTAACCCACAATATTAACAGCATACCTGCCCAATCACGTTATAACTGTAGAATGATGGAGGGCGAGTTCTTGGTTTCTTATGTGGGTTTATTGTTAGGCAGTTTCATTAACGTCTTCCCAGCGCGGCAACAACACACAACAACAGCAGTCACGTTTTTGTATACCTTAAAGCAGTTCGTCTGCCGTAAACAGCAATGTTGTGACACTCTTAAACAGGACAATACTGCCATCTAGTGCATTTGATGAAAGCACTTTTGTGCGTGCCACACAGCAATGCATCTTCAGAGAGGGTGTTCAGCATGGTTTGAAAAATAGTGACAGAGAATAGAACAAGGATGGACAATTCAACCCTTAACTCAACAGCCCTTTGAGACACTTGTGATTTAGGGCTATATAAATAAAGATTGATTGATTGATTGAACAATGAGTATATGAGTGTTATGTGTGTGTGTATACGTTTAAATAAATGAACACTGAAATTCAAGTATTTATTTTTTATATATATATATATATATATATATATATATATATATATATATATATATATATATATATATATATATATACGTATATATATATATATATATATATATATATATATATATATATATATATATAGCTAGAATTCACTGAACGTCAAGTATTTCTTATATATATAAATATATATATATATATATATATATATATATATATATTAGAGATGCGCGGTTTGCGGGCACAACCGCGGAGTCGGCGGATTATCCGCGGATCGGGCGGATGGAATTTAAAAAAATTAGATTTTATCAGCGGGTCGGGTCGGGTCGGGCGATTGAAATTAAAAAAAATTAGATTTTAAATAGATTCATGCGGGTGGCAGTTAAACCAATTCGGAAATATATATACATAGTTAAATGTTGTTACCCACATACGAAAAACGAGCAGGCACCTGCTACATATGCCACAACAGAAGAAAAAAAAAAGAGAGATGGACACTTTTACAGAGCGGAGAAGGCCCCCGACGCCTCGCCGGGGTCCGGGACCGAGGCCCCTTCCCCCGAGAGGGCCCCACCGGGAGCCGTAGCTGAGGCGATCCGCGAGAAGGGCCCGACGCACGTCCAGGGTCACCACCGCGCCCACCGCACCGACACCCCGCCTCGTCCGCCTTCGCCGCGGCCGGCGTCACGCGCAGCAGGTAAGCAGCATACCTGCCCGCCACCCCCGTGGCCGGGGGCTCGTAACAGGGGTCACTCCGCGCGCTCCGCCCGCGCAGCTTACCTGCCCGCCACCCCTGTTGCCGGGGGCGCGTAACAGGGGTCACTCCGCGCGCAGTGCGCTCACGAAAGGGGTGGGGCTCACCCTGGTTGATATAGACAGCAGGACGGTGGCCATGGAAGTCGGAACCCGCTAAGGAGTGTGTAACAACCCACCTGCCGAATCAACTAGCCCTGAAAATGGATGGCGCTCGAGCGTCGGGCCCATATACCCGGCCGTCGCCTGCAGCGAGACGCGCTTGGAGGTGCGCTCAGCGCGGCTCCCATATGATTGCGCACTGGTGTGCGTCTGGGTCGTGACAGCGTGGCACGCGAATGTCTGTGCTGCGTTGGATCAGTCTCCTTTCTTTAACAGGCAAAAGCTTTATAACCTCACTAATGCCTTGCATCGTCTATATTAGATATATAACAACGGGCGGGTGCGGGCGGATGGCGGGCGGATGCAGTTCTGATCAAATGTTAGATCGGGTGGATTGCGGATGGTTGACGACTTTCTGATGCGGTTGCGGATGAAATAATTGCCTATCCGCGCATCTCTAATATATATATATATATATATATATATATATGAAATACTTGACTTGGTGAATTCTAGCTGTAAATATACTCCTCCCCTTGTAGCCACGCCCCCGTTCCACCCCGACCACGCCCACCCCCACCCCCCACCTCCCGAAATCGGAGGTCTCAAGGTTGGCAAGTAGGGAAGAAGGCATCCATCCATCCATTTTCTACCGCTTGTCCCTTTCGGGCAGTGGAGTTCACATCAGAGGAGATGAAAGAATGCAAAAGTCAAATGAAGAAAGTGGAAGAGCAAAACAAGCGCTTGTGTAAAGAAAAGAATGATGTGAAAGAAGAGATGTTGGGGAAGAGTAAGAGATGTGAAGAGAAGACTGGACCACATGTCTACATCAACGTGCAGAGGATTGGAGGTCATAAAGAACAAGAATCATTTCATTACTGTCAACTTTTGAGTGGGAAGTCAGTGTTGGCGCTGGGAATTTATGGATGCATTAAACAATTTTCGAAATGGGGTCCCGCAGTAAATTTTTGGGGTCCCACTTTTTTGTAAGCGTTTTGTAAACAAATGATAATTGTATGCATTATCCTGTTGTATCTCGCATTGTGTTTTGGAAAAAGGTTGTCATAAACGTTACTTCACTCATTCAAAAAAATAATACCAAAGAAAACACATTTGTATGCATATGTAAATGTATTCAGTTATAAACATTCATCCACTTTCTTCTTTTCTTCATGGATCTAAACTTTACCTCTGCTGGTATTTGTTTTCTATATTTGTATTTAATAAGTTGTAGGTGTATTTATTTCAGTATCAAAGTGTAAAAAGGTTTCTGCTTGGGTCATGAAATGATGATAATGGTGCGCCAGGGCATACAGGCATTATTTATTTAAAGGGGAACATTATCACCAGACCTATGTAAGCGTCAATATATACCTTGATGTTGCAGAAAAAAGACCATATATTTTTTTAACCGATTTCCGAACTCTAAATGGGTGAATTTTGGCGAATTAAAAGCCTTTCTAATATTCGCTCTCGGAGCGATGACGTCACATCAGGAAGCAATCCGCCATTTTCTCAAACACCGGGTCAAAACAGCTCTGTTATTTTCCGTTTTTTCGACTGTTTTCCGTACCTTGGAGACATCATGCCTCGTCGGTGTGTTGTCGGAGGGTGTAACAACAGGAACAGGGACGGATTCAAGTTGCACCAGTGGCCCAAAGATGCGAAAGTGGCAAGAAATTGGACGTTTGTTCCGCACACTTTACCGACGAAAGCTATGCTACGACAGAGATGGCAAGAATGTGTGGATATCCTGGGACACTCAAAGCAGATGCATTTCCAACGATAAAGTCAAAGAAATCTGCCACCAGACCCCCATTGAATCTGCCAGAGTGTGTGAGCAATTCAGGGACAAAGGACCTCGCGAGCACGGCAAGCAATGGCGGCAGTTTGTTCCAGCAGACGAGCGAGCTAAACCCCCTATCGACCCTAGCTTCCCTGGCCTGCTGACATCAACTCCAAAACTGGACAGATCAGCTTTCAGGAAAAGAGCGCGGATGAGGGTATGTCTACAGAATATATTAATTGATGAAAATTGGGCTGTCTGCACTCTCAAAGTGCATGTTGTTGCCAAATGTATTTCATATGCTGTAAACCTAGTTCATAGTTGTTAGTTTCCTTTAATGCCAAACAAACACATACCAATCGTTGGTTAGAAGGCGATCGCCGAATTCGTCCTCGCTTTCTCCCGTGTCGCTGGCTGTCGTGTCGTTTTCGTCGGTTTCGCTTGCATACGGTTCAAACCGATATGGCTCAATAGCTTCAGTTTCTTCTTCAATTTCGTTTTCGCTACCTGCCTCCACACTACAACCATCCGTTTCAATACATGCGTAATCTGTTGAATCGCTTAAGCCGCTGAAATCCGAGTCTGAATCCGAGCTAATGTCGCTATAGCTTGCTGTTCTTTCCGCCATGTTTGTTTGTGTTGGCTTCACTATGTGACGTCACAGGAAAATGGGCGGGTGTATATAACGATGGTTAAAATCAGGCACTTTGAAGCTTTTTTAGGGATATTGTGTGATGGGTAAAATTTTGAAAAAAACTTCGAAAAATCTAATAAGCCACTGGGAACTGATTTTTAATGGTTTTAACCATTCTGAAATTGTGATAATGTTCCCCTTTAACAATGAGATTAATTAGCAATTAAATGAATAAATGAAGAGACACAATAATATCCACACAGTACGGCAACACGTCTGTGAGCCATAAATATGAATGAGTAAATAGACGACACATGCCTTTAAGCAGCACATTTATGGCGACAGGAGTCAAAGTGTGTGACATTCTGTGGTATTAGAAGGCACAACAATGACATCAGGGATGCCAACTCGTCAAGTAGAATCTTTTATTTATTGTTTCACTAAGCAATAAGCATACATTTAGTTTTCCATATAAATGGATTAGATTGTGCTTTGTGGACTTGGAGAAGGCATTTGACCGTGTCCCTCGGGAGGTCCTGTGGGGAGTGCTCAGAGAGTATGGGGTATCGGACTGTCTGATTGTGGCTGTCCGCTCCCTGTATGATCAGTGTCAGAGCTTGGTCCGCATTGCCGGCAGTAAGTCGGACACGTTTCCAGTGAGGGTTGGACTCCGCCAAGGCTGCCCTTTGTCACCCATTCTGTTCATAACTTTTATAGACAGAATTTCTAGGCGCAGTCAAGGCGTTGAGGGGATCCGGTTTGGTGGCTGCAGGATTAGGTCTCTGCTTTTTGCAGATGATGTGGTCCTGATGGCTTCATCTGGCCAGGATCTTCAGCTCTCACTGGATCGGTTCGCAGCCGAGTGTGAAGCGACTGGGATGAGAATCAGCACCTCCAAGTTTGAGTCCATGGTTCTCGTCCGGAAAAGGGTGGAGTGCCATCTCCAGGTTGGGGAGGAGACCCTGCCCCAAGTGGAGGAGTTCAAGTACCTGGGAGTCTTGTTCACGAGTGAGGGAAAAGTGGATCGTGAGATCGACAGGCGGATCGGTGCGGCATCTTCAGTAATGCGGACGCTGTATCGATCCGTTGTGGTGAAGAAAGAGCTGAGCCGGAAGGCAAAGCTCTCAATTTACCGGTCGATCTACGTTCCCATCCTTACCTATGGTCATGAGCTTTGGGTTATGACCGAAAGGACAAGATCACGGGTACAGGCGGCCGAAATGAGTTTCCTCCGCCGGGTGGCGGGGCTCTCCCTTAGAGATAGGGTGAGAAGCTCTGCCATCCGGGGGGAGCTCAAAGTAAAGCCACTGCTCCTCCACATCGAGAGGAGCCAGATGAGGTGGTTCGGGCATCTGGTCAGGATGCCACCCGAACACCTCCCTCGGGAGGTGTTTAGGGCACGTCCAACCGGTAGAAGGCCACGGGGAAGACCCAGGACACGTTGGGAAGACTATGTCTACCGGCTGGCCTGGGAACGCCTCGGGATCCCCCGGGAGGAGCTGGACGAAGTGGCTGGGGAGAGGAAAGTCTGGGCTTCCCTGCTTAGGCTGCTGCCCCCGCGACCCGACCTCGGATAAGCGGAAGAAGATGGATGGATGGATGGATGGATTAGATTTTATATAGCGCTTTTCTATTATTAGACACTCAAAGCGCTTCACAGAGAAGTGAGAACCCATCATTCATTCACACCTAGTGGTGGTAAGCTACATTTGTAGCCACAGCTGCCCTGGGGTAGACTGACGGAAGCGAGGCTGCCAGTTTGCGCCTACGGCCCCTCCGACCACCACCTATCATTCATTCACCAGTGTGAGCGGCACCGGGGGCAAGGGTGAAGTGTCCTGCCCAAGGACACAACGGCAGCGATTTGGATGTCAAGAGGCAGGGAGCGAACCTGCAACCCTCAGGTTTCTGGCACGGCCGCTCTACCCACTACGCCATGCCGCTTAGATTTAGTGCTGTCTGCACTAAATCAAAAAAACAGAAATGACACAATATTCCATTCGTCTGTAGCCAAAGGAGGAGCTTTCCAGACGTATTATTAATACTAATAATGATTAAATAAAATATACTTTGAATATATAATAATATTTATATGAACTATATGCAGTGTAATATTAATATACAATATCATAATTAAATATGTATATATAATCGATTTATAATAAATGCAGAAAATAATTTCGCCACACCTAGTGTGTGTGTGATAATCATTGGAAGAAGAAGAAAGAAAGAATTCGTAGCCCTTGAATCGAAATGGAATTGTGAGGTGTCCAAAGATCACCACCTCTAATCCTGACTTCCTGCTTAACAAGAAACCATTGAACTGTGCAACATGGGATGATCAAGAAGTGCGATGCCTTGCAGATATCATCAAAATAAATCCTTTCATCTCATTTTAAAAAAAGTGCCCGGAAGACACTTTTACATTTCATGAAATAAATTACAATTGAGGATCGCAAATTAACAAGCGACAACATAATAAACTAAATTAAACTGAATTTAATCAAATCTTTTAAAAAAGTACAGGAAAAAGACTTACAAAAACAGGGCGGGTTCTCAGCAGGCATATATGGTCCTCTCCAATCTCATTGTCACCCCACTGGGTTGAGTTTGTCCTTACCCTGATGTGGGATCTGAACCAAGGATGTCGTTGTGGCTTGTGCAGCCCTTTGAGACACTTGTGATTTAGGGCTATATAAATAAACATTGATTGATTGATTGATATGAGGGGCTCCAACACTATTTTTCTGTGCTAATACAGAAGTAACATTGCCTTCATCATGGACTTTGGTTGTTAGCTACAGTAAGAGCCTAATTTACTAAGATCCAAATACCACGCACTAAACAGCGTGTGCAATCTATAAAATAGCATGTACTGAGTTTAAGCCGAGTCATGTAAACATTGATCCATCATTGTGGTAAGGCACTACATGAATGGCCATGAAACACTACACAAACATACAGTACATGGAAGAAAGTGTGTTTGTTGTTTGTGTCCTGCAGATGTCCAGCAGCTGATCGGTAATCCAGAAGAAGTTTCCCCTCAGTTAGGGGGGAGCTCCACTTTGAAGCAAGAGACTCCACAACCACCCTGCATTAAAAAGGAAGAGGAGGAACTCTGCATCACTCAGGAGGGAGAGTGTCTTCTAGGACGAGAGGAAGCTGATTACACCAAGTTTCCACTGAGTATTCTCTCTGTGAAGACTGAAGATGATGAAGAGAAACCACAAGTAGACAACCTCTTAGCTCCACTATCAGATAGTGAGGCTGAAGACGAGGTTAAAAAACCTTTGAGCAGCGATAAAGACTGTGAAGGAGATATGAGGACTCACACTGACAACAAACACTTTGACTCCTCAAAAAAGAAGAAAGGTAAAAAACATTTCAGCTGCTCAGTTTTTGCTCAAAATTTTTCTATAAAAAGAAATTGTGTCGCCAAATCAAGGAGCAACTGCTCGTGGGTCATGTCTGAGCTGAAGTGTGTTTGTTTTGTTTGTCCTGCAGGCATCCAGCAGCTGATTGGTTGTCCAGAAGAAGTTTCCCCTCAGTCAGTGTGGAGCTCCACTTTGAAGCAGGAGACTCCACAACCACCCTGCATTAAAAAGGAAGAGGAGGAACTCTGCATCACTCAGGAGGGAGAGTGTCTTCTAGGACGAGAGGAAGCTGATCTCACCAAGTTTCCACTGACTATTATCTTTGTGAAGACTGAAGATGATGAAGAGAAACCACAAGTAGACAACCTCTTAGCTCCACTATCAGATAGTGAGGCTGAAGACGAGGTTGAAGAACCTTTGAGCAGCGATAAAGACTGTGAAGGTGATATGAGGACTCACACTGACAACAAACACTCTGATTGCTCTAAAAAAGAGACAGGTAAAAAACATTACAGCTGCTCAGTTTGTGCTAAAAGTTATACTAGAAAGAACCATTTGACTCAACACATGAGAACACACACAGGAGAAAAACCCTTTACTTGTTCAGTTTGCGGTAAAAGCTTCTTTCAAAAGAGCAGTTTGACTCTACACATGAGAACACATGCAGGAGAGAAACCATTTAATTGCTCAGTTTGTGGTAAAAGCTTTTCTCAGAATAGCAGTTTGACTTTACATATTAGAGCACACGCTGGAGAAAACACATTTAATTGCTCAGTTTGTGGTAAAAGCTTTTCGCGAAAGGACAATTTGTCTCGACACATGAGAACACACACAGGAGAGAAACCGTTCAACTGCTCCGTTTGTGGGAAAAGTTTTTGTCAAAAAATTGATTTGACCCGACACATAAGAAGACACACAGGAGATAAATCATTTATTTGCTCGGTTTGTGACAAAGGTTTTTCACGAAACAGCTGTTTGACTCAACATATGAGAAAACACACAGGAGAAAAAGCATTTAGTTGTTCAGTTTGTGGTAAAAGATTCAGTCGTAATGCAGCCGCAGTAAAACACTTAAGAAATCACACGGGAGAATAACCAATTTTTTTTTTATTGCAGTCTTTTAGCGTCCCCAGTTTTCATCCCATCTGAACTGTTCAGGTATGAAAATGTACTCCGGCTGAAAATCATTGGTTATCAAATATTCATCTTCCCAGAACACAAAGATTACCCAGATTTCCAGGACATTTTTTTTTCATTGAAAAGGAATGGGCCAATTTTCCACATTTCTCACCCGATTTGAACCGTTCCACCATCCACAGACTCCACTCACCCTGGACATTCAAGCCAAATTGTTTTCAAGTTCCAAAATTCCCCTTATTTACAGGATTTACCAGGACCATTTCCCCATAGGACAGGGGTCGGCAACCTTTACCAGTCAAAGAGCCATTTTGACCAGTTTCACAAATTATAGAAAACAATGGGAGGCGCAACATTTTTTTGAAATTGTAAATGAAATAACACTGTATACAAAGTTTTTTATTTGCTTTGTATTAACCAGGGGTCTCAGACACGCTGCCCATCAACCACCCTCTATATGGAGCTTCCGCTTGCTCACGTAGGTGACAGCAAGGCATACTTGGTCAACAACCACACAGGTCACACTGACGGTGGCGGTATAAAAAAAAAAAACTTTAACACTCTTACTAATAATACGCCACACTGTGAACCCACACCAAACAAGAATGACAAACAAATTTCGGGAGGACATCTGCATACCTGCCAACTACTCCGGTTTTCCCGTAATTAGTACGGTTTTCATCAACCTATTCCGGGTTACGGTTGCAGTAAAAAAAAATACGGTTTTTCATTAATTAAAAAAAATAAATATTTTTTTAAGTTTTATTCACGAAATCGCGTAACAACAATCGACACTGCTTCCCGTAATCGAGCCATTCCGAATGCCATGCGCGAGGCTATTTATAGCACCGCTGCCAAGCACGAGGCACCTGTTGCCCATTGTTTCCAAACGAGCGAACGATCATGGAATCAGCCGGAGAAAAATCGCAAACGAGTCTTAAACCGAAAAGAAAACTGCAGTCATTCCGTGAAGAATATTCAAAAGCCTATCCGGGAATAATTATCCGTTCCAAAAAGGGTGAAAACTACGCGAATTGCACCTTGTGCAGACAAGATTTTTCGATCGGACACGGAGGAATTAGCGATGTAAAAGACCACGTTGGGACAAAAAAACACAAGTCTAATGCCGCTGCTAAATTTGGATTTTAGCTACAAAAAGGTAATGACACCAATGTTATCTATTGGAATTGTTTAGTACTGTTATACTGTTAAAAGTGTTTATACTATTTATGCTTTCAAGTCCAAGTTGAAGAAATCTTGTTAAATGTTGACAGCATAACTACCAAAATACAGAAGTATGTCCTTAATATTTTTGCAGTGCTATTTCTGTTGAAAAGTTAAAATGATTACATTAGAGATGTGATGTGCCACTTTTCAAGTGTCTGATGGCTTAAATTCATTTTCATTAATTTTTCATATTTTTAATTCTTTTGAAAGGCTTACAAAAAAACTACATTTGAATTGTAATTCTATGCTATTGACAGGACTATTAATTTTAATGAAGTTAGCTTACCATGTTTACAGTATGATAATTGTGATAGAAATGTGAATTTTAGGCACAGAATATTTTTTACAATTGAACAAGGCAGTAGATTATACAAGCTTGGACAGAAAGTTAATAATGACACCAATTGTTTTTTTTATGGAATTGTTTAGTACTCTTTTACCATTTGTTTACTGTAAAAAGTGTTTATACTCTTTATACTTTCAATTAACAAATTGAAGTCTTGTGAAAGGTTGACAGGATAACTGGCATTAACTGTCAAAATAATTTCAAACTATTGAAGTTATCTTACAGAATAAACATGTCAATCAACCCATATGATTTTTGCTGTAATATTTTTGTTTTGAAAAGTCACTGTGACTGATAGAAAAGTGATGGTTTTAGCAACATTTTAACCTGTCTGAATGCAATCAATCATTTTGCGTCGGCCCCCCTGAACCCCCCACCAGGATTTTGTCCTGGACCTACCGGGGCCTGCGGCCCCTGGACCCTGGCTACTAGGTTTTTCTGATTTCAAAAGTTGGCAGGTATGCATCTGCACCGTAACACAACATAAACACAACAGGACAAATACCCAGAATCCCATGCAGCCCTAACTCTTCCGGGATACATTATACACCCCCCGCTACCAAACCCCGCCCACCTCAACCGACGCACAGAGAGGGGGGGGTTGATGTGTGAGGGAGCAGGGTTGGGGTGGGGGCGGGGTTTGGTGGTAGCAGGGGTGTATAATGTAGCCCGGAAGAGTCAGGGCTGCATGGGATTCTGGGTGTTTGTTCTGTTGTGTTTATGTTGTGTTAAGGTGCAGATGTTCTCCCGAAATGTGTTTGTCATTCTTGTCTGGTTTTGGTTCAAAGTGTGGCGCATTATTAGTAAGAGTGTTAAAGTTGTTTTATATGACCACCGTCAGTGTAACCTGTGTGGCTGTTGAACAAGTATGCCTTGCTGTCACATACGTGTGCAAGCAGAAGATGTATATTGTATAACAAGTGTTGGGCTGGCATGCTGTTAATACAGATTGTAGAGGGCGCTAAATGTTGTACCATCATGGCACACCCTTATTATAGCCGTCAGGGTGAAAATCGGTGAATATTAATCCCGGGAGTTTTCTGCGAGTGGCACTAAAATCTGGAAGTCTCACGGGACAATTGGGGGGTTCAGCAAGTGAGCTGCTGAGCCGCATCAGAGTGATCAAAGAGCCGCATGCGGCTCCGGAGCCGCGGGTTGCCGACCCCTGCCATAGGAAATGAACTGAATAATTACACACAGCTCCATATCCCACATGTAACCTACTCAGTTGCCTCGTGGTTAGAGTGTCCGCCCTGAGATCGGTAGGTTGTGCGTTCAATTGTTCTATTGGCAGAACATTTTGTTTTGTTCAAATAAAATACTTGAACACTGACTTTTTGCAGTGTGTTTCCTGTTGACATTTACATATTCATCATGTGATGGTGCTTTTATAGCAGTGTGTGTGCAGTCAGCAGCTCTGATTACATTAGGAAAAAACAGCTGTTGCTTCAAATTGTGCTTTAATGTTGGCCTGTTGGATGGGAATTTAATATACCGTATTTTCCGCACCATAAGGCGCCCTGGGTTATAAGCCGCGCCTTCAATGAACGGCATATTTCAAAACTTTGTCCACCTATAAGACGCCCCGTGTTATAAGCCGCATCTAACTGCGCTAAAGGAATGTCAAAAAAACAGTCAGATAGGTCAGTCAAACTTTAATAATATATTAAAAACCAGCGTGATGTGGGCGCGCATGGAGTCGTATATCAACATGGACGGAGCTGCGTGAAAAAAGCCACCCGGCCTCTTCGCGTAAACTTACCTTAACCACTCGCTCATCTTTTCTTCATCCATCCCTTCGAGTTAGCTTTTATGATGACGCCGGCTGGAAAGGTCTCTTTTGGCAAGGTCTTCCTTTTGAATATCACCATGGGTGGAAGTTTCTGGCCATTAGCATGGAAAGCTAGAACCACAGTGAAGGATGACTTCTCATTCCCTGTGGTGCGAATATTCACCGTACGTGCTCCCGTTGTATCCACAGTGCGGTTCACAGGAATATCAAAAGTCAGTGGAACCTCGTCCATGTTGATAATGTTCTCTGGCCGGATCTTTTTTTCAGCTATCTTGTTTTTACAATATGCACGGAAAGTAGCCAGCTTTTCTTGAAAGTCTTTAGGCAGTTGCTGTGAAATAGTAATCTGTGTGCGGATGGAGAGATTGCGTCTTTTCATGAACCGGATCCCTGTCACTTAGTAGGAGCCATTTTGTGGTCTTTACAGATGTAAACACACAAAGGAAATGAAAGGTAATATCCGCGCGCTTCTTCTTCTTCTACGCGGGCGGGTGGTTGCTTACAGTAGAAGAAGAAGCGCTTCCTGTTCTATGGGGGCAGGTGCTTACCTTGGCGGTTGCTTGCGTAGAAGAAGAAGTACTTCCTCTTCTACGGGGAAAAAAGATGGCGGCTGTTTACCGTAGTTGCGAGACCGAAACTTTATGAAAATGAATCTTAATATTAATCCATATATAAAGCGCACCGGGTTATAAGGCGCACTGTCAGCTTTTGAGAAAATTTGTGGTTTTTAGGTGCGCCTTATAGTGCGGAAAATACGGTATCTGGCTAACATGCTGATATTTAATGCGCTTTTTTAGCACTAGTTTGCCTATGATTTTATATCCATTCATGTCATTTTACTTGCGCGGTGTGTTAATTGTTCATATGTCTCTGATGTGCACATCAATCAGTCTGAGGAGTAATTGGTGGACATTTCTTTTTTTAAACAGTTACCCAGCATCCCCTCTGTGTGTCACCAAAGTATCCACAGCTTGTAGAAATGTGCGTAAGACAGCCATGAAGTTGGCGTGAGGCACCGCACATTTCCACCTTCAGTTCACTCTCCATACATCTCTACTTTGACGTGAAAAAGGACGCACGCCAGGTTTTGGTGCGTACGCACGCTTAATACACGAGGCCCCTGGTGTTGATGTTTTGTGTCCACAGACCAACATCAGATGGTGTACAAATAATCTCCCCAAGTTGCAGCACAAAAGCAGCCAAGTTTTCTCAACCATGAAATTCTGTCCCAAAGATGTTGTTATAAAATGGTGTTGTCTTGACACTTCAAAGACTAATTAATGGCCCTGATGGGATCTCAGCAACTCTACTTAAAAATGTGTGCTGGAGCTTGGTGGTTCCACTTCTTCATTACTGCCCCCTATCTGCTGGTGAATCACATCCTTACTTTTTTCTTTGTTTGAACAATTGTTTCCCTTATCATGGACTATCTTAACAACTCTGTTTTTTTTTGTTTTTTTACCAAAATAATGTAAATCATTTCCACCAGTGCTTCAAGAGCAACTGCACTTTTTTTATTTTTAAATTTTGTCTATCGTTCACAAACATTGTGAAAGACAAGAACACACGGGTTTTTTTTAAATAGGATTTTAAAGATGATAAAAAACGCTTGCAAAATGCGGCTAATGGGAGTCACTGCCTCTAAAACAACTTTAAACCCCTCCATCAACGTGTTATATACACACTGCAAGTGTATATATATATAATGTGGTAACAGACACCTTCATAACAGTATGTAATATGTACAATATACACACTGCAAGTACATATATAATGTAGTAACAGACACCTTCATAACAATATGTAATATGTACAATATACACACTGCAAGTATATATATAATGTATTAACTGACACCTTCATAGCAATATGTAATATGTACAATATACACACTGCAAGCATATATATAATGTAGTAACAGACACCTTCATAACAATATGTAATATGTACAATATACAAACTGCAAGTATATGTATATATATATATATGTATATATATATATATATATATATATATATATATGTATATATATATATGTATATAATGTAGTAACAAACCCCTTCATAACAATATGTAATATGTACAATATACACACTGCAAGTACATATATAATGTAGTAACAGACACCTTCATAACAATATGTAATATGTACAATATACACACTGCAAGTATATATATATATATATATATATATATATATATATATATATATATATATATATATATATATATATATATATATATATATATAAATGATAAATGGGTTATACTTGTATTGCGCTTTTCTATCTTCAAGGTACTCAAAGCGCTTTGACAGTATTTCCACATTCACCCATTCACACACACATTGAAACACTGATGGCGGGAGCTGCCATGCAAGGCGCTAAACAGCAGCCATCAGGAGCAAGGGGTGAAGTGTCTTGCTCAAGGACACAACGGACGTGACTAGGATGGTAGAAGGTAGGGATTGAACCCCAGTAACCAGCAATCCTCCGATTGCTGGCACGGCCACTCTACCAACTTTGCCACGCCGTCCATATATATATATATATATATATATATATATATATATATATATATATATAATGTAATAATGTAGTAACAGACACCTTCATAACAATATGTAAGATGTTTATATACACACTGCAAGTATATATACACACACACACACACACACACACATCCATCCATCCATCCATTTTCTACCGCTTATTCCCTTCCGGGGTCGCGGGGGGCGCTGGAGCCTATCTCAGCTACAATCGGGCGGAAGGCCACACACACACACATATATATATATATATATATATATATATATATATATATATATATATATAAAATGTATTAACAGACACCTTCATAACAATATGTAAGATGTTTATATACACACTGCAAGTATATATATATCATACTTGCCAACCTTGAGACCTCCAATTTCGGGAGGTGGGGGGTGAAGGGTGGATGCGGGGGGCGTGGTTAAGAGGGGAGGAGTATATTTACAGCTAGAATTCACCAAGTCAAGTATTTCATATATATATATATATATATATATATATATATATATGTTGGAGCCAAAATTCCTTATTTGTTTATATTGTTTTTATTTTATTTTCCCTAATTGATTGTTTGGTTCAGCATGTTGTATTTCCTTCTTTGGCAGATTGCTCCGCCCACTTCCTGTTAAGAACCAGGAAGTGTCGACAGGGAGGGGACTGTTGCTATGGTGGGGTTACCATGGCAGCCTCCTTAAATTGGGTTCAGGTGTGAGCATGGGCAGGTCGATTGGAGGACAAACAGTTTTCGACCGTGTGGTGGCGTGGCGTGTCGTGTGGTGTCTTGTCGTGACTTGTGGTGACAATGCTGTTATAATGTGCCATGCAAGGTTAGCATACTTGGTTATATAACTTACATTTGATTTAATTTAGATAGCTTGTAATAAACGGATTGCCATATCCAAACACAGTTTTACAGTACTGGACATTCTATCATTTACACGCGTCAAACTGGTCAACACAGTCGCCCTCGGTATCAGCCCAAAGGTAAGGGCTGTACAATATATCCATCCATCCATTTTCTACCGTTTATTCCCTTTGGGGTTGCGGGGGGCGCTGGAGCCTATCTCAGCTACAATCGGGCGGAAGGCGGGGTACACCCTGGACAAGTCGCCACCTCATCGCAGGGCCAACACAGATAGACAGACAACATTCACACTCACATCCACACACTAGGGCCAATTTAGTGTTGCCAATCAACTTATCCCCAGGTGCATGTCTTTGGAGGTGGGAGGAAGCCGGAGTACCCGGAGGGAACCCACGCAGTCACGGGGAGGACATGCAAACTCCACACAGAAAGATCCCGAGCCCGGGATTGAACCCAAGACTACTCAGGACCTTCGTATTGTGAGGCAGATGCACTAACCCCTCTGCCACCGTGAAGCCCTATATATATATATATATATATATATATATATATATATATATATATATATATAAATGATAAATGGGTTATACTTGTATTGCGCTTTTCTATCTTCAAGGTACTCAAAGCGCTTTGACAGTATTTCCACATTCACCCATTCACACACACATTGAAACACTGATGGCGGGAGCTGCCATGCAAGGCGCTAAACAGCAGCCATCAGGAGCAAGGGGTGAAGTGTCTTGCTCAAGGACACAACGGACGTGACTAGGATGGTAGAAGGTAGGGATTGAACCCCAGTAACCAGCAATCATTCGATTGCTGGCACGGCCACTCTACCAACTTCGCCACGCCGTCTATATATATATATATATATATATATATATATATATATATATATATATAATGTAGTAACAGACACTTTCATAACAATATGTAAGATGTTTATATACACACTGCAAGTATACACACACACACATATATATATATATATATATATATATATATATATATATATATATATATATATATATAAAATGTATTAACAGACACCTTCATAACAATATGTAAGATGTTTATATACACACTGCAAGTATATATATATATATATATGTATATAAATATATATAATAATTTATATATATATATATATATATATATATATATATATATATATATATATATATATATATATATATATATATATATATATATATATATATATATATATATATATATATATATAATGTAGTAACAACACAGCGGTTAAAATCCCACCGCTGCCACCAATGTAGCCGAGGGTCCTGGGTTCGCATATTCTGTGTACTTATCTAATAAAATAATAAACGGGAGACATTAGAGCAGGTCCGGTCGCCACCACTTCTTTAACGTTATCTTCACACACCTTCTTCAACAACCACACTCATAGACATCTTACGTCACAGCCCTATGGCAAGTCTGGAGGGACAAAACTCCTCCTCCTTACATAATACTCTGCGGTAACTTGGGACAACCTGAGCTGTTTGTTACATTATCAAGAAAATAAATACAACATTATAAATTTTGCAACACTTTGACCGTGAAAAAACTAAGGAAAGTAAGGAGTGGAGGAGGTGACGTCATCTTCACACATGCGCAGAACCGACCGACCGTACTTCCGGTAGTGAAAAGGCGGGCAAGATGGCGGACTGAGTGGCTGTAGCGTCCTCGTTTAACAAATATATAAATTATTCGTCTTTTATTAAGCCCACCAAATGAAAATTGAGTTTGGAGCGACGGGGAGTTACCTGAAGTGAAGATTGAAGACGTGATAGAAGATGGACGACTACCGCTATGCTAAGATGGCGACGTCCGCTAAAAGAGAACATGAAAGAGAATCACTAACGGAGAAAAAGACGAAAACTGCAGTTAAAGATGAGCGAGTGGAAGTTTCCAATAACGTCATTTTGGACGTGAGCCCTCAAAAGAGCGTCGATGAGACATTAGCTGACTTCGTTGAACAATGTAAACGAAGGACCGCCATGATTGTTAGCTTGAAGAAGGCAGTGGAGTTCACATCAGAGGAGATGAAAGAATGCAAAAGTCAAATGAAGAAAGTGGAAGAGCAAAACAAGCGCTTGTGTAAAGAAAAGAATGATGTGAAAGAAGAGATGTTGGGGAAGAGTAAGAGATGTGAAGAGAAGACTGGACCACATGTCTACATCAACGTGCAGAGGATTGGAGGTAATAAAGAACAAGAATCATTTCATTACTGTCAACTTTTGAATGGGAAGTTCTCCACAAGTGTGAAGTGAATGATATTTATATAGCGCTTTTTCTCTAGTGACTCAACTAGGGCTGCAGCTAACGATTATTTTTATATCGATTAATCTATAGATTATTTTTTCGATTAATCGGTTAATCTATAGATTATTTTTTCGATTAATCTATAGATTATTTTTCCTTTTACCGATTTTTTTTAATTATTTAAAATGAAGAGGAAAAAATAAATGTAGGCCGGTTTTTTCAAAAGGCATGGCTTTTATTTACAAAAAAAAAAGTATGGCCACTCAGTCAACATTGACAACAACATGACAAAATATTCTGTAACAATGTAAACATTTAAAACTTTTAACATTTAACAAAATTAAAAGTAGCTTATTTGCTTTTTAATGTGCAAATATAAAAGTAAACATCCAGTGCAAATCTTAATATTCTGGAATAGTATAAGCATTTCAAAAGTAAAAGTATTGCTTATTTTGCTTTAAAATGTGCAAAAATAAAGATAAACATCCAATACAAAAAAGTGCAAAACGGAAATATTCTGTAACAAGTGTAAACATTTCAACAAAAGTAAAAGTATTGCTTATTTGCTAAAATGTGCAAAAATAAAGCTAAACATCCAATACAAAAAAGTGTACAGTGTAAACATTTCAACAAAAGTAAAAGTATTGCTTATTTTGCTTAATAACACAACAATGATAGTATGATTAAAGTGAAAGTTAATTGTTCGTTTGTACATAGTATATGTAACTGTTAATGTTGTAAAAGGTATTTGCTCAACTAATTAACGTTAGCGTTTGTGACACGTCTTGTGCCGTGGGGTTCTTTCAGGACCGACAGACTGAACGCCAGACGGCTTTGCCAGGTTTACAATCTTTTAATTTTACACAAAGTCTTTTCTCTTCCAACTGCGCGGATCGCGCACCTGGGCACGATTGCGGCGTCGCTCCCGGCGCGCCCCGCCTCGCCGCTCGCTCGCCGCCGCCGCCTCTCCACAGCGTTAAAGAGGAGCGCGTCTTTGTAAACACTGAACAGGCACGCCAAACGTGCCTCTCAGAGCGAAACGGTGCTTTAGTTTATGAATTTACAACGCAGATACAAATGACACATTCATGTTTTTGTGTAATAATGACAACGTATACGCACGCGGACGATTGACTTGTTGATGGTGATGGCAAGAACGCTGTCGGGGGTTTTCTTTTCAAATGTTCGTTCATAGCCCTTGTGCTGCTATGATAGGCCATTTCCGCTCGACACAGTGTGCATACAACAACATTATTAGGCCGTTTATTGAAATACTCCTACACTTTTGACGACTTTTGGCGTGCTTTTTTCCCCTCGCTCGCATCGTCTGCTTTGCGCTCCGCCATGACAGTAGTGTGACGTAAATATGCGACGCGCCGACGCACAAAAACGGCGTCGACGTATTTACGTAACCGATGACGTCGACTACGTCGACGCGTCGTTTCAGCCTTAGACTCAACGCACTTTACATAGTGAAAGCAAACATCTAAGTTACATTTAAAGCAGTGTGGGTGGCACTGGGAGCAGGTGGGTAAAGTGTCTTGCCCAAGGACACAACGGCAGTGACTAGGATGGCGGAAGCGGGGATCGAACCCTCAAGTTACTGTCACAGCTCATAAAGTCAAAGAAAGTTATTCTAGCAAATTTAAATAAATTGCTTTTTTATTTTACTTGTTGTGATCTAAAATATATTTTGGATCATTGAACGTTGAGGGAATAAAATATATTGTAAAATAATATAAAAACCTTTCTTAAATTGCAAATGACAAACATCTTCTTGTATATTTCTCAAGAGAAAATCAAATTGACCCCTTAAAGATAAAAAGTCCTGGGAATATGGTGATTTAGAACTTCATCATAACTCATTGGATTGAAGTTAAGTTAAAGTTAAAGTACCAATGATAGTCAATCGCACACTAGGTGTGGCGAAATTATTCTCTGCATTTGACCCATCACCCTTGATCACCCCCTGAGAGGTGAGGGGAGCAGTGGGCAGCAGCGGTGGCCACGCCCAGGAATCATTTTTGGTGATTTAACCTCCAATTCCAACCCTTGATGCTGAGTGCCAAGCAGGTCCCATTTTTATAGTCTTTGGTATGACTCGACCGGGGTTTGAACTTATTTATGGTCCGACGTTTACCTCGTTTAGACAAGAAATCCCCATCCCAAATGTATCCCTCATTAGCAACATTTTTTGAAAACACAACTGTTTTAAAAATGATTACTATACACGCTTCTCGAACAACTTGTTGGAAGTTTTTATAAAGATAACCGCGTCCTCGTTCACCGAGTCCTTGCCAACGTGTTTCCATATGAAACAGTCCTGAAAAGAGAAAAGGTGGGAAAAGTGATTCGTTGCCTCGAGGCGTTACACAGGTGTCCTAACATCTATTGTTTATGAATGTCAAATAAAGTAAAATAGACGGTTCTAAAAAGGAACCGTGTTACAGCAAAGAGTAACCAGCAAATAAGAGGAAATGAGCAAGTAGATGAATAAATCAAGAGAGATAATATCCTTACAGTACGGCAACACGCGTGTTAGTCATACATACGAATGAGTAGATAGACGACACACGCCTTTGAGCCGCACATTTTTGGCCACTGGGGTCAAAGTGTCTGACATTCTGTGGTTTTAGAAGGCACAACAATGAAATCCAGAGTGCCTACCTGCCAAGTAGGAACTTTAATTGATTTTTTCACTCAGCAATTAACTTACATTTAGTTTTCCATTTAATATCGATGCTGTGTGCCGAAAATCGGGAGGAAAAACGGAATGACGCAATACTGCATACGTCAGTAGCCGAAGGACGAACCTTCTAAACATATTATTAATACTAATAATAATGAAATATAATGCATTTTGAATATATACCAATATATGATATATTTACTACCGTAAATTAGGGACTATAAGAAGCTACCTTTTCCCCACGTTTTGGACCCTGTGACTTATAAAATGTGAGGCTGATTTATGAATTTTTCTTCTCTGACAGCCATAAAGCAAATATATTTTAATTAAACGCATGCAAAGACACTTAAAGGGGAACATTATCACAATTTCAGAATGGTTAAAACCATTACAAATCAGTTCCCAGTGGCTTACTATTTTTTTCGAAGTTTTTTTTCAAAATTTTACCCATCACGCAATATCCCTAAAAAAGCTTCAAAGTGCCTGATTTTAACCATCGTTATAAACACCCGTCCATTTTCCTGTGACGTCACATAGTGAAGCCATCACAAACAAACATGGCGGAAAGAACAGCAAGCTATAGCAACATTAGCTCGGATTCAGACTCGGGATTTCAGCGGCTTAAGCAATTCAACAGATTACGCATGTATTGAAACGGATGGTTGTAGTGTGGAGGCAGGTAGCGAAAACGAAATTGAAGAAGAAACTGAAGCTATTGAGCCATATCGGTTTGAACCGTATGCAAGCGAAACCGACGAAAACGACACAACAGCCAGCGACACAGGAGAAAGCGAGGACGAATTCGGCGATCGCCTTCTAACCAATGATTGGTATGTGTTTGTTTGGCATTAAAGGAAACTAACAACTATGAACTAGGTTTACAGCATATGAAATACATTTGGCAACAACATGCACTTTGAGAGTGCAGACAGCCCAATTTTCATCAATTAATATATTCTGTAGACATACCCTCATGTCAGCAGGCCAGGGAAGCTAGGGTCGATATTCTTCTCTTGATCATCTTCGGGATGGTGTGAGCCAAGACATCCAGAAGGTTTAGCTCGTTCGTCTGCGGGAACAAACTGCCGCCATTGCTAGCCGTGCTACCGAGGGCCTTTGTCCCTGAATTGCTCACACACTCCGGTAGATTCAATGGGGGTCTGGCGGCAGATTTCTTTGACTTTATCGTTGGAAATGCATCTGCTTTGAGTGTCGCAGGATATCCACACATTCTTGCCATCTCTGTCGTAACATAGCTTTCGTCGGTAAAGTGTGCGGAACAAACGTCCAATTTCTTGCCACTTTCGCATCTTTGGGCCACTGGTGCAACTTGAATCCGTCCCTGTTCGTGTTGTTACACCCTCCGACAACACACCGACGAGGCATGATGTCTCCAAGGTACGGAAAACAGTCGAAAAAACGGAAAATAACAGAGCTGATTTGACTCTGTGTTTGAGAAAATGGCGGATTGCTTCCCGATGCGACGTCACGTTGTGACGTCATCGCTCCGAGAGCGAATATTAGAAAGGCGTTTAATTCGCCAAAATTCACCCATTTAGAGTTCGGAAATCGGTTTAAAAAATATATGGTCTTTTTTCTGCAACAACAAGGTATATATTGACGCTTACATAGGTCTGGTGATATTGTTCCCCTTTATTTGGTGTGTAATTGTTCGTGCTTAGGTGCCATGCTTTGGACAAGTTCGCTTACTGCAGATGCAGTTGGGTAAATGCCTATAAGTGTTTCCTGCTGTTGAAAGCTTTGAACCGGAAGTAAAAGTGCTGTTCTGTCTTCTAATCGTCCATAGCGTTTCTACTGGTGTGGATCCTTTATTTATATCACTCCAAGCAACGTTTGTAAGTTTTACAGCATAACTAAAACAATTCAGACTCACTAAACCGTCCCCTGTGTGATGTCCGTAGGAGTGTTTTCATACATGTGTGTGTTGTAATGAAGCTCGCGTCGTAAACATTAGCTTATATGCTAACACGTTTACGAGTGTTTGTGTTGGTATTATTAACTTGCAATGGCGTTCTGTTTATATTGTTCCAGTTTCAAAAATTCCTCCGTAAATTCACCAAAACGTCATTGTGGAGTTATTGAGTCTCTTTAGCTGATTGGAGAGCTAGCTTCAGCAGCTTGTGAGTCTATGATGTTTGTTTAGTTTGATCAGCCGTTTTACTGCCTTGTTATAGACACAGTTTGGAAACAATTAAAGTATGTAAATAAGCATTTGTAAATTAAAAATTTCACAACGTATATATATGCGGCTAATGTATGGATTTGTTTTCTTTTTTTCTAAAATTTGCTGCGGCTTATATACCGGTGTGCTCTAAAGTCTGGAAGATATATATACACAGTACAATAATATACAATATAATGATTAAAGATGTATAAATAGTCATTTTATAATCAAATCGTAGCCTCTGAGTTGTAGTCGAATTGTGACGTGCCCAAAGATTCCACCTGTTATCCTGACTTCCTGCTTAACAAGAAACAATTGAACTTTTCAACATGGAATAATTACAAAGTAAGATGCCATGCAAATATCATCAAAATAAATTGGTTTTATTTATTTAAAAGAAACAAACATTTTTGTACATTGTCTGATTACAGGTTAGTATGGTTGGCTTGGAAGATGCTTTTACATTTCACTAAACAAATTACAATGACCATAAATAATAATAATTATTAATAATAATAATTTAACAAACTGAACTAACAAAACAGTTAAATACATTGAATTTAATAACATTTTTGAAAATTACAGAAAAAACATTAACAAACGACAAAAAACTTAAAAAATTAAAGGAACCGGAAAGGAAACGTCCCAAATTAAGATTGACAGAAAATGTGTTTCTTTCAATTGTTTATATTATTATTTTTCTTAAATTTTCGCAATAAACTCCTTTAATGATGGTATAGTATAGTTATAATTAATAGATGTATTAATGTTAGGGGTGTAACGATTAATCAATATATTCCTGCGATTCAACTACATCGATCTGTGCTCGGCAAGTCGGCCTTTTGGAAGATAGAATCCTATCCCTGCTAGGAAAAGGAAACCATTGGATTTAAAAAGGACAAACTGTATATGAAATGTAACACTTTTATTGAGAAGGACGTTATTTAAGTAGAGTCTTAGCCATCAGTTGGCAAAACAATAATGGCAGATAGCTATGGCGGCCGAGAAGGTTCACGACTAATACAAACGTGACAAGACGGTATCATGAATTACAACACAACAACTTTCCGCTACAGAACTGTTGCAAAAGACGAACGAATACAAACGCCACAACACAATAATATAATGCCACAAAGTACACAACGGAAGTGACAACGGCGTAAGTTATGGCGACGGACCAACTTCCAGAGACTGAAGGTGGAAAAGACTGGAATGAACGTACCGTATTTTCCGCACCATAAGGCGCCCTGGGTTAAAAGCCGCGCCTTCAATGAACGGCATATTTCAAAACTTTGTCCACCTATAAGCCGCCCCGTGTCGTAAGCCGCATCTAACTGCGCTAAAGGAATGTCAAAAAAACAGTCAGATAGGTCAGTCAAACTTTAATAATATATTAAAAACCAGCGTTCTAACAACTCTGTTCACTCCCAAAATGTACGCAAATGTGCAATCACAAACATACGTATATCAACATGGACAGAGCTGCGTGAAAAAAGCCACCCGGCCTCTTCGCGTAAACCTAAACTTACCTTAACCACTCGCTCATCTTTTCTTCATCCATCCCTTCGAGTTAGCTTTTATGATGACGCCGGCTGGAAAGGTCTCTTTTGGCAAGGTCTTCCTTTTGAATATCACCATGGGTGGAAGTTTCTGGCCATTAGCATGGCAAGCTAGAACCACAGTGAAGGATGACTTCTCATTCCCTGTGGTGCGAATATTCACCGTACGTGCTCCCGTTGTATCCACAGTGCGGTTCACAGGAATATCAGTTGCTGTGAAATAGTAATCCGTGTGCGGATGGAGAGATTGCGTCTTTTCATGAACCGGATACCTGTCGCTTAGTAGGAGCCATTTTGTGGTCTTTACAGATGTAAACACACAAAGGAAATGAAACGTACGGTGATATCCGCGCGCTTTTTCTTCTTCTACGCGGGCAGGTGGTTGCTTACAGTAGAAGAAGAAGCGCTTCCTGTTCTATGGGGGCGGGTGCTTACCTTGGCGGTTGCTTGCGTAGAAGAAGAAGCGCTTCCTGTTCTACCGGGAAAAAAGATGGCGGCTGTTTACCGAAGTTGCGAGACCGAAACTTTATGAAAATGAATCTTAATATGTATCCATATATAAAGCGCACCGGGTTATAAGGCGCACTCTCAGCTTTTGAGAAAATTTGTGGTTTTTAGGTGCGCCTTATAGTGCGGAAAATACGGTATATTAATATTATTGGAAATGTAGAAAAAAAATAGAAATTTATGTTTGAAGAAGTGGTTACATCGTTTTCAACTTTCCGTCTCAGGAAGTCGGTGATTCGCCAAAACATCACTTTATTTCCGTCTTTCTGTTTCTGTGTTGAGACTTTGTGTTATCGTGTTGTGGCTTTTGCCATCGAACCATTGCTAATTTAATCGGAATACATTTAGGTACACTTTATTTTTTGATATTAATATTGCACTATTTTGTGTTGGAAAACAAAAAGCAAAAGTATGTACAGTGAAAATTTGGTTACTGTACTTTTGTTGAAAATGGCTTGAATGTTTAAAATGTCAATCAATGTTTACTTATATAGCCCTAAATCACGAGTGTCTCAAAGGGCTGCACAAGCCACAACGACATCCTCGGCTCAGATCCCACATCAGGGCAAGGAAAAAGTAAACCCAATGAGGTGACAACGAGAAACCTTGGAGGTTTCCCCCGGCAACCGGTGCATTGGACGTTGAGTGGATCTAGCATAATATTATGAGAGTCCAGTCCATAGTGGAACTACCATAACATTGTGAGAGTCCAGTCCGTAGTGGATCTAACATAAGAGTGGGAGTCCAGTCCATAGTGGATCTAGTTAATAGTGTAAGAGTCCAGTCCATAGTGGATCTAGTTAATAGTGTGAGAGTCCAGTCCATAGTGGATCTAGTTAATAGTGTGAGTGTCCAGTCCATAGTGGATCTAGTTAATAGTGTGAGAGTCCAGTCCATAGTGGATCTAGTTAATAGTGTGAGAGTCCAGTCCATAGTGGATCTAGTTAATAGTGTGAGAGTCCAGTCCATAGTGGATCTAGTTAATAGTGTTAGAGCCCAGTCCATAGTGCATCTAGTTAATAGTGTGAGAGTCCAGTCCATAGTGGATCTAGTTAATAGTGTGAGAGTCCAGTCCATAGTGGATCTAGTTAATAGTGTTAGAGTCCAGTCCATAGTGCATCTAGTTAATAGTGTGAGAGTCCAGTCCATAGTGGATCTAGTTAATAGTGTGAGAGTCCAGTCCATAGTGGATCTAGTTAATAGTGTGAGAGTCCAGTCCATAGTGGATCTAGTTAATAGTGTTAGAGTCCAGTCCATAGTGCATCTAGTTAATAGTGTGAGAGTCCAGTCCATAGTGGGGCCAGCAGAAGATCATTTTGAGTGGAGACAGGTCAGCAGCGCAGAGACGTCCCCAACTGATGCACAGATGAGTGGTCCACCCTGGGTCCCGACTTTGGACAGCTAACGGCCTCATCTGTGGTCGTCAAATCTGTTCCCCGTTTCAGATCATTTTGTTGTAAATACACTAATATTGTCACTGAATCATAATGGCAACCAATAATTATTAATCAAATCAAATTGTTAAAACAAATCGTTACAACCCTATACTATATTGATTTGGTTCCCCACGCTGGTTTGTAGTATCTTAATGTGTGTGAAAGTTTCCCTCTGGTGTGGGTTCTCCTGGCCGACAGATCTTCGGGAGACCGGTAGATCGTTTGAATCAAGTCCTTTTATTCTCATGCAGCGATTGCTTTCCAGCAATATATGTTTTTTTTCTTCTCAGTCTCGCGTCTCTCACCCGCGCTCCAACTCCAACTCCCCTGTCTCGTTCCGGCATAAAGGCGACAGGTGATTAGATAACAAGGCCCACCTGAGCCACCTACTCACCTGTCGCTGTCTTCGAGGCCGGTCCTTGCACACCCCGTTCCGCGGCAGGCCCGCAGGCCACGCCCCCCTCCACAATGTGCATGGAAACAGATGTTTTCTACTTTTCTGTTATTCTATCTTCATTTGACCGAGTCCAAGCCAAGTCATGTAAACATTGATCCATCATTCTGGCAAGGCACTAAATGGATGGCCTTGAAATACTACACACACCTACAGTACATAGAAGAAAGTCTGTAAAGTGTCGTTTGTGTCTCACAGAAGAACTTCCCCCTCAGTTAGGGGCGAGCTCCACTTTGAAGCCGGAGACTCCACAACCACCCTGCATTAAAAAGGAAGAGGAGGAACTCTGGATCACTCAGGTGGGAGAATGTCTTCTAGGACCACAGGAGGCTGATCTCACCAAGTTGCCACTGACTGTTGTCTCTGTGAAGACTAAAGATGATGAAGAGAAACCACAACTAGACAACCTCTTAGCTCTACTATCAGATAGTGAGGCTGAAGACGGTGATGAAGAAGCTTTGGGCAGCGATACAGACTGGGTAGGTGACGTGACGACTCGCACTCACAACAAATACTCTAAAAAGAAGAGAGGTGAAAGGAGGACTAATACTGTTAACAAACACTCTGGATGCTCTAAAAAGAAGACGGACACAAAACGATTCAGCTGCTCAGTTTGTGCTAAAAGCTTTACTCGAAACAGCTATTTGAGGCCACACATGAGAACGCACACAGGAGAAAAACCATTTCACTGTTCAGTTTGCGGTAAAAGTTTTAGTATGAAGAGCAACTTGACTAAACACATGAGAAAACACACAGGAGAGAATCAATTTGTTTGTTCAATGTGCGGGAGAAGTTTTTGCCGATACAATTATTTGACTGAACACATGAGAATAACACACTCAAAAAACATTTAACTGTTCAGTTTGTGGTAAAAGCTTTTCTCGAAACAATGTTTTGACTCTACAGAGTGAAAAAAACATTTAGTTGTTCAGTGTGCTGTAAAAGGTTCCATCATAAAACACACGGTAGATAACAAATGAGCTGTTTAGGTTGTAGCGACATCCACCCAAATTGACCTTCCTTAAAATAAGTTCACTGCTTCTTTCACAAATTTCTGAGGTATTCATACAAATCAGGATTATCTAGAGCTTCGTCTTATCTTCTTACAGTACCTTTTAATATCATTATTGAAATCATTTCTGCAGGTGTTTAAAAATGTTTGTTTACTACCATTTTATGGAATTATTTTGGTTTATGTTACGTCACGTGGGTTCACTTCCTGTCGTATGTAGACAGGTGTAGGAATCTTCATATTTACCTTTACTGTGGAGTAGTTGTGTTTTAGTATCTTGCTTTATTGTTTTAATAGTAATGATAGTCTGGCAATATTTTGCAACAGTTTGAAAATCTATAGAATATTGTTTTTTTATTATCACATTGTTGTCGTTTTGAAAGACATGTTACTGAATTGTTTAGTGTATGATGATTTGTACGGCTTTTTTTATTGAAATAAAGATTAGATTTTTTATTATTGTTTATATTTATCAGTCTGTCTTATGAGAGCACAGCCTGTAGGTTCAGTGTGCCCAACCGAATATCTTTTACGCTCAGGCAGTAATGTGTTTATACAAGTTTATATTGGGTTATGATGTTTGTAATGGGGAAAGACAATGTGTCTTGCATTCATGTTTGAATTTAAATAGCAATTAGCGCTTTAGCTGCTAGTTAGTGATTAGTAGCGCTATGGGTGTTAGATGGTACTAAGCGTTTTGCACACTGGTTTGCTTCTCTCGAAAAAGAGCAGTATCATCAGTCTGAGTCTATTGACGTGCGCTTATTAATCACAAATGTGCAATCATTTTCATTTGAAACAAAATACTGTCGGAAATGGTATGAAATTTAAGATCACAAGAACCGTAGTTTATACATAAAAATTAATACAATAGGATAGAAATAGCATTGGTAACGGTACACAAAAATGTCGGTTCGGTACGTACCTCGGTTTAGAGGTCACAGTTCGATTAATTTTCGGTACAGTAAGAAAACAATAAAATATACATTTTCTGGTTATTTATTTACCAACATTTGTAAACAATGGCTTTATCCTTTTAACATTGCTTTAAAAATAGCTCTGTGTGTGATGGATGTGAGCTACCACTAGGCTGATCAATGCAACAGCAGGCAGTCATGAATGCTAAGCATAACAATAACATACATATTATACACACAGGGTCCATTGCCAGGGTTAATGCAGTCAACATATATCAAATAAAAACTACGGTAAATAAGATAAGGCTCAGAATTGGTTTCTTAACAAAACCTTTCTACCTATAAAGTGCAACATTTCCACATATAAAGTGCAACATTAAACTGCTTCAAGTTGTTGCTCAGATTAAATAAAATGACAAAACTTTTCTTCTACATACAAAAAGTGCAACATTAAACAGTTTCAAGTCAACTCAGCCTTAGATTAACTTTTCTTTTTCCCGCCCAGCCTTTAACCCTGGTGACTTTCACTCAATCTTCATGTTTTTTGCCAGAAAAATCAGTTTATCCACATTGTCTGCAAAAAGAGCAGACCTGCTTGCAGTTAAAATGTCTCCAGCTGTGGAAAATACCCTTTGGCTGGGCACGGAGGTAGCAGGTATGGCGAGGTAGTGCCTGGCTAACTTGGCAGTAAGAGGATATATGGGCTCATTGTTCTTCCACCATAGAAATGGGTCAAAATCTATTCTTTAATGCAATAGGGTCTTAAATCTGCTGCTCTAAAAACACCAACGGCATTTGTTATTGCTTTAGCCCTGCCTGACTCGCCGAGGAGAAGCTGCTTGAATGCGGTGGGAGCTGTGTTTGTTCGTCTTTCTCTTCGTTGAAGCGATGTTATCCATTGTTGTATCGCACCGCAAAGCCGAAATGTTCCCAAACGGGAGATCTTAACAAGGCAGGAGGGTCTTCCAACTCTGGCTTTTGCATGTTGTAATAGCCTGGTCGTTGCTAGCATGCCGTGTGTTGTGCCTCGGTGTGCATTGTTTACACAACGTGCGGTGCGCTACTTAATATGTCCGTGTGGAAACTCGTTCGGTACACCTCCGTTCCAAACCGAACCCCCCGTACCGAAACAGTTCAATACAAATACACGTACTGTTACACCCTTATTAATATAGGGTTTTGGAATATTCTCTATACTCCTGTCCTACGCTTTTGACACATCCATTGAGGGTGTCTATCTACACACACGGTCTGACGGCAAATTGTTCAATCTGGCAAGATTACGTGCGAAAACCAAAAGGAGGTCAGTGTTAATCCGAGAGATGCTTTTTGCAGACGATGCTGCTCTTGTTGCCAACACCAAAGAAGCCTTACAATGTCTAAGTGACTGTTTTGCGAATGCTTGTGAACAGTTTGGACTTACAGTTAGCCTGCAGAAAACCAATGTCAGTGTTCAAGGTGCTGCAAATCCTGCTATCAAGATGAATGGTGTCACTTTAGAAGTAGTAGATAATTTTATATACCTAGGCTCGACAATCAGCAATAAACTCTCGCTTGATGTTGAACTTGACAGGAGGCTGGGAAAGGCAAATACCATCATGGCTAAACTAACAAAGCGAGTATGGGAAAACAACGCTCTTACTCAACATACAAAGATCCGAGTTTATCAGGCCTGCGTTCTCAGCACTTTACTCTACGGAAGCGAGACCTGGACTACTTACATGAGACAAGAGCGTCGACTAAACGCTTTCCACATGCGGTGCATCAAACGTATCCTTGGTATTGGTTGGTAGGACTATATTCCACACAGTGTCATTCTTCAGCGTGCTAATATCCATAGCATGAACTCTCTTCTTAGCCAGCGCCGTCTTCGATGGCTGGGACATGTTCGGCGGATGGAGGACGGACGGCTGCCCAAGGACATTATGTATGGACAACTGGCTGCTGGTTCCAGACGTGTTGGTCGTCCCTCCCTTCGGTTCAAGGACGCATGCAAGAGAGATCTGAAGGCGTGTAATATTCCTCTAGACAGCTGGGAGATACAGGCGGAAAACCGAAATGTCTGGCGTCAAGCGGTGAGACGGGGTATCGCAGAGGCTGATTTGAGGAGAGGCCAGCTCGCAGAGGAGAAGAGAGACAGGAGGAAACGTACTGCAAATACCATCGCACAGCAGGAGCGGGAGGAAGTCTTTACACATGTTTGCACTAAGTGCAACAGGGACTGTCACTCAAGAATTGGCTTGTACAGCCATGCTAGGCGTTGTCAACAAACATGAATGTACCGTATCAACAAAACATCAAGTTAAAATGTGAAAATTATAATTAAATATGTGCATTGTATAATTACAACACTCATTAAAACTGAAAAGATATTACTAATATTTGACTAAAACAGGATGACAAAACGATTTAAATAAAAAAAAATAAAAAAATAAACTTAATAATTATTAAAGTACCATTACAAAATGTAAAAAATTTAAAATAAATTAAATAAAAAAATAAACATCAAATTGAAATAAGTGTCTGACACAAGAGCGTAAATTAGCATGGTCATCTGTGACTAAGCTGCCAAAGAGGAATATAGGAGTTATGAAAAGTATACAATAGTTATAAAACAGAGAATTTGTGACCCTGTAGTTCAAATACAATGTAAAAGCAATGACAGAAAACCAAATAAAAGGCCAGTTCGGCCCAGTTGGGACACGTGTGCAAGTGAAGTGTCCTCGTGCAGGGATTGATGTCCATTGCTACAGAGCACCATTGGAGTTCACCAGTCTAACAGCTTCCGGGAAGAACTGTTCCTCGGTCTGGTGGTCCTACTCCGGATGCTCTGCGGCCTCAAAGGGGATCAAAGAGAGGGTCTGCAGGTTATTACTTTTGCACCAATCCACCAGATGTTCTACCTCCTCTCTGTACTCGGACTCATCGTTGTCTGTGATGTGTCCCACTACTGCTGTGTCGTCTATTTATTTATTTATTTACGGACGTGATGGTTTTTTAACAGTATTGTTCTTTTTGTGTTAGAGTCCGCTCTGCAAAAAGGGAATCCCTTGGAACGTAGAGCTTATGGATAGGGACCCACGGTTAAAATAGACATCAACAAATAATATACAATATAATACAATTTATTTCAAAAACAACCCTCTCAGGAAATAAAACACACTGGTCATCCCAAGTTCTTTTGGATGACATACACTATATGTTGAATAATAAGGACCCCAGAGACAGAATGCATACCTGCCAACTACTCCGGTTTTCCCGTAATTAGTACGGTTTTCATCAACCTATTCCGGGTTACGGTTGCAGTGATAAAAAATACGGTTTTTCATTAATTATTATTATTTTATTTTTTTTAAGTTTTATTCACGAAATCGCATAACAACAATCACAATCGACACTGCTTCCCGTAACTTCCTATCGAGCCATTCCGAATGCCACGCGCGAGGCTATTTATAGCACCGCTGCCAAGCACGAGGCACCTGTTGCCCATTGTTTCCAAACGAGCGAACGATCATGGAATCAGCCGGAGAAAAATCGCAAACGAATCTTAAACCGAAAAGAAAACTGCAGTCATTCCGTGAAGAATATTCAAAAGCCTATCCGGGAATAATTATCCGTTCCAAAAAGGGTGAAAACTACGCGAATTGCACCTTGTGCAGACAAGATTTATCGATCGGACACGGAGGAATTAGCGATGTAAAAGACCACGTTGGGACAAAAAAACACAAGTCTAATGCCGTTGCTAAATTTGGATTTTAGCCACAAAAAGGTAATGACACCAATGTTATCTATTGGAATTGTTTAGTACTGTTATACTGTTAAAAGTGTTTATACTATTTATGCTTTCAAGTCCAAGTTGAAGAAATCTTGTTAAATGTTGACAGCATAACTACCAAAATACAGTATGTCCTTAATATTTTTGCAGTGCTATTTCTGTTGAAAAGTTAAAATGATTACATTAGAGATGTGATGTGCCACTTTTCAAGTGTCTGATGGCTTAAATTAATTTTCATTAATTTTTCATATTTTGAATTATTTTGAAAGGCTTACAAAAAAACTACATTTGTAATTCCATGCTATTGACAGGACTATTAATTTTAATGAAGTTAGCTTACCATGTTTACAGTATGATAATTGTGATAGAAATGTGAATTTTAGGCACAGAATATTTTTTACAATTGAACAAGGCAGTAGATTATACAAGCTTGGACAGAAAGTTAATAATGACACCAATTTTTTTTTAATGGAATTGTTTAGTACTGTTTTACCATTTGTTTACTGTAAAAAGTGTTTATACTGTTTATACTTTCAATTAACAAATTGAAGTCTTGTGAAAGGTTGACAGGATAACTGGCATTAACTGTCAAAATAATTTCAAACTATTGAAGTTATCTTACAGAATAAACATGTCAATCAACCCATATGATTTTTGCTGTAATATTTTTGTTTTGAAAAGTCACTGTGACTGATAGAAAAGTGATGGTTTTAGCAACATTTTAACCTGTCTGAATGCAATCAATCATTTTGCGTTGGCCTGAACCCCCCACCAGGACTTTGTCCTGGACCTACCGGGGCCTGCGGCCCCTGGACCCTGGCTACTAGGTTTTTCTGATTTCAAAAGTTGGCAGGTATGAGAATGGCATCATACCAAGTTTTACTGAAGTTTCAGGAGACCAACCCTTACAATGCGACAGTAGCATCAGCAAGAGGATGTCTAAATTCACACAAAAAGAGTGAGTTTATGTAGAGCAAAAACAGCCCCTCTCGCCCAGAAAGGAGTGCAGCTGGTATTTCAAAACAGTGAGCCGACAGACAAAACAAAACAAAGAGTTTACTCGCGGACATAAGATAAAAGCAAGGAGGTCACGAGAAGACACAGTACATGGGAAAATACTAGCTGCTTTAAACATGACTATGTATTAAGAAAGAACACTTAAAAATATCTCATTCTCACTCCACCCAATCCCCATTTTCCAATTACCCACCAACCTACCAGCAGGATTACATTTACAGAGAAGGAAGCTTATAATCCACCCAATTGATTTCAACATTTTATTATTCAAAATTGATTAGAATCTTAGCATCTCGAAGATTTGCAATAATAATGGCATACATACAAGAGTCAAGACCAAAATATGTGACCAAGTTAAAATCTTCCGCAATGTGGGCTGTGCTAAATTTACTAAGCATAACGTAGTAATAATCTTCGCTGAAAAGGCTTTTTTAAATACATTTTAAAAATATGATTCTTTTCTAGAGCTATCAATCTCATTCCAGATCTCCGAGCTTTTTTCTGAAGAATCTCCAGTTTTTTAAGAGAACTGAGATACGCGTTACACCATACGACATTGCAATGATTGATACGTGGTTCAAATAGAGTCCCATACATAATTAGGAGAGCGTCAAAAGGAAGAAATCGCCTCAATTTTGAGGATAAACTGACATATTTAGATCATTTGTTTATTAGATATTGAAAATGTTTTTTGAAATTTAAAAAATCCATCAATGGGAACTCCAAGGAATTTAGAGCTCTCAACTCTCAATTACTCTACCATTTATTTCAATATGTATCTTATCAAAGTTTTTACGGCTTCTATTTGAACGAAATATGAAAAAAAAAATGTTTATTCATATTTCAGCACAATTTATTATATTTAAACCACTTTGACTAATTCACTATTGACAATAGTTTGACGGCTTTCAGGATTTTTGTGTGCCAAAAATAAACTGGTGTTATCAGCAAAAATGGCCTTGTGAAGAATAATTGAGTTCGCCAAGTCATTTATATATAACACAAAGAGAATTGGTGCCAATATGGAGTCTAAAACTTAACAATATGTCAACTGGGGTCACAGTTCACAGATCACAGTAAGTTATTCTGATTTCATGTTGTGCTTTTATTTCCATGTTGTGCCTTTTTGGGGCTTTTATCCACAATAGCTAAGAAATAAATCGCACCAGGCTACGTCGCATGAAGTCAACGTGATATGACCGACCCTATCCTTTTTGCTAAACTGTCGTCATGATTCCACACCTTTCTTTGCGTCTACAGCCATGTTTGTTGTTGTTGTAGCGTCGTGTACGAGTATGCATGTTTTTTCTCGTCTTTATCAAAATATAACTATAGATGTCAACATTGTGTTTGTGCTGAAAGTTTTATTTATGATTTAATATCGATTCTTGGGATCACGATTCGATTC